>NC_081409.1:2026312-2329812 GCF_030272615.1 Cryptomeria japonica
AGGAAATATAAATCGAGGCTCTATTAAGTTCAGGTTAACAATTCAAATAAGTAATATAGATATATAAGATTGTTTTTGAATTTCACTATGTTTATTTTTTTTTTCATGTTTCAGATTATATTTAATAATTTATTATTATTTTTTTAATAATAGATCATTGAAAGTGATCTAAAAGATCTATAGAATAATACATATAGTTGAATCCAAAAATCATCTTACATAATTTTAGAAATTGTATAAAACTCATATCAACTAAAACAAGTGCCACATAGTGGCTAGTACTTGCCTTGTTTTTAATTTACACTTGAAATGAAATGTCTTCGGAAAACTATATTTTTTTAAAAAAAATTTAAAGAATAAGTGATATATTTTTACATATTTTTATATTTAATTTTTTCTAAATTAGTAATAATATAGGAAGAAGGTAGAAGAGTAGAAGGAGAATTGGATATATCGAAGGACAAGGCAATCGAAGGAGATCAACAGTCTTTCAATATCAATCAAGATCAGACCTAATATAAGACAGCCATATTCAGGCATACATAGATTTAGTATTATAACTGGGCTCTGGGAAAACTAGGGCATTCAATGAAAAGGGACATTGCCAGATTACAACTTCCAGATCAAACCTGTGAGAGGAGTAGACCTCTAACCGCTCCATTTCAAATCTATTTGCCATACATTTAATAATCTTAACAATTAGTCTGGTGGGAAAATTCTGGGATAAATTGGGAAGGAAAATAGTTTCAAAACAAGGAAAACCATCTTCTGATGGATGCGTGAGGATTCGATTTATGGATTGAAGTGAAAAATTTATGTTTTCGAGGAGCTGCGACAAACAGAGGGGCTGCACAGGTTGAAGAGAAGAATAGAGCTACGACCAAGGAGATAACAAACCATTATGGTGCCCCTATTTGGCTGCCATGAATGCTTGGAGAGTGATTAAGCATACCGATAAAAAGAAAATCTTCATGAAAGAGTAGATCAAGAGCGACGGAAGGACGAGGGTTAGGGTTTTTATAGAGCCGAACACCGAGGCATTAGGGTTTATGTAGAACTGCTCATCACGAGGGCTAGGGTTTGCAGCAGTGGTTGATTCCTTGTGGCACTCACTCAGTTTGCAAGTTGGTTGAGGCAACCGTGGTAACGTGGACACCTTGACATCTCTGTGGAGGGGCTAATTCTCCTCCACCCAGTTTGAAACTCCTATCCACTGCTCTATTTTTCCATTTTGTTTTTGTTTTTTTGTTTTTCTTTCCTTCTATTTGCAAATTTAATTCTGCACTTCATTTAATTCGCAACCCCCCCCACCTACCTAGTCACTCGTATAGCTTAACCTTTGGCTTCCTATGGAGCCAGAGTTGGATGGCGGTGCCATTAATGGCCCTAAGTCCACAGATCAAGCTAAATCTCCGCCAAAAAAATCTTTTGCTGAAACCATCTCCCAGCGTGCAAATGGAGTCAACCCTAACATGCGATTCTCTAAGGCTCCTAGAAAAGAAGCATCCAGTGAGGAAGGTAAGTGCCCTAGCACTATCTCGAGTTCCTTCTGCATTTCGCCCAATTTGGAAATGTTGAATGAAATTGCCTTGGAAAAGACTAGGTTAAGTAATACGGCCATTTTCTTTGCATGTGTTGATGTTGAGAAATGTCCACCTAGGAAATTTTTAGACGACTGGTTTCATAACCTCTGGAATTTAAAATTAGGGCTTAAAATATTATTTTGCAGACAAATTCAAAAGGGTCTCTACCTTATTTTTTTCAATTCTCATGAGGCTCAAAGGGAGGCACTAAAGAGTCAATACTAGACAGTGGGGAATACTTCCTTCCGTGCCCTAGCTTGGTCTCCAGAGTCGGTCAGTGATGAGGTTCTTGCACTGTCCTCCCCTATGTGGGTCATCCTCAAGGATGTCCCCCCCTTCCTCTGGCATTTTCTTCCATAGTTAATGGAACCTTTTGGAAAAATGATCCGTATTGATGAAACGACTCACCTCGTCCCTAACTCGGATGCCAGAATGCTTGTGTCCATTAAGCCAGGGATTGATATCCCACCATCTTTAACCCTAAACGTCAATGAAGAAGCCTTTGTCTGCTCTATTGAAATGCTTGGAGGATTAAATGCATGCTTTCTCTGCAAAAAAGAAGGGCATCTTCGGAAAAATTGCCCAATCATTAATCCCAGAAATCATAAACCCAACATTAACTCAAATGATGCTTCCACAGACCCTAGAACCAAGATTTTTCAACACTCATCCACCCCACTCCCTGTTAATGAAGAAGCTGCTATTCCCATCACCAATTCTTTAGAATTAAAACCCATGCACATTGATCACACGCCCCTTGTCTCAGACCAACTCGGTCCGACCTCTGACCCAACAATTGGTCCTTCAAAATCGCCCTCTGACTATTTTCAGTTGGTCACTTCTAGGAAGCGTAGGAGGAAAATTAGCAACCTGAATGCCCCAAATCAAAACCATCCTAATATCCCAACTATTAGCCAAGGAACGGGCATCTGCGATTACCCCCTCCCTACAATTAATAGCTCACCCACTCCCGCTTGAGCCTCGGCGAACTCTGTTGTAAAAAAAATGGTTAAAAAACTTGAGAACCCTAGTCGAAGTGCTGATGTTGCTAGCAGCACTGATAACCTTGCATGTGTGCTGATCAAATCTGAAACCCCCAAGAATTTGGACTCCTCATCACCTACAGGGCTTACCCCTGAAGTTAACATCACCAACCCTTCGACAGCCTCTATGCTCAAAAAGTTAGAAGATAATCATGTTATTGAAGTAATCTACGCCAATAAGGGTCTTGAAGAAATTAGGTCTAGTACAGTGCTCCTTGGCTTTCCAAACTCCCAGATGTTTGGGTCCGACATAGGAGGAATTGCAGCTACTAGGAATGAACCATCTGAAGTTAGTGAAGATGAGGACGACCTTATGAAAGGATCCTCCTTGACTAAAAAGAAAGGTAGGCCTATGGGCTCCAAGAATAAAAAGAAATTTGGAGATCCGTGCGGTCTCCCTAGTTGAACCTCGTAACCCTCCTCTCTAATGAAATACATCTCTTGGAATATTAGAGGCCTTGAGTCGCCTGATAGGAAGTTTGTCATCAAAAGTTGTTTGAGCCACCACAAGAACATAGATTTCTTGATGCTGCAAGAACTTAAATCCGTGGGTTTCCATCTTGACAGCTCACTTGACTTTATCTAGAGAGATGCAATCAAAATCTGCACCGACCACCTGAAAGGAAAGGGAGGAGTTGGGCTTCTTATCTCCCCTAAGTGGGCAAGCAACATTAGGGATAAAGGGATCCCCCCATGCAATAGAGCAGCCTAGGATACCCTAGATATTAGGGGTTCCAGCTTTGGCGTTTGCTCTATATATGCACCTAATGACTACAAGGAAAGAGTGTCCCTTTGGATCTGGCTGACTTCCCTCCCAAGTATCCCCTGGATAGTGGCTAGAGATTTCAATATGACTGAGCATCAAGATGACAAGGCTGAGGGACTTCCTTTTGAATGGAAAAATGTGAAAAACGTCACTCGGACAAACTTAAACAAAAATTCCAGTTATTTGACCCCCTCGAAGGCACTAAAACTACCTCTTCTAACCTATGGTACACTTGGTGCAACTTTCAACAAGGTCCCAATCATATTTATTCTAGATTGGACAAATTTTATGTTAACAACGACTTCTTCACCTTCTCCCCTAACCACTTGGGGAGTGCGGTTGTTGTCCTGCCAGTTACCCTTTTTGACCATTTCCCTATCCTTGCGGTTATTAACACTAGAAACGCTATCCCCATTAGTAGCCCCTGTAGAAAGAAATTTATTCTCAACACCTCCCTCCTCAAAGACCAAGATGTTCTAGGTGCCCTTAAGGTAGTCAAGTTCTTCAACCTTCAGCCTCAGCCTCCCCAATCCTGCACTCTCAGGTGGATAAGGAATGTCTCCTCCTGGCAGAAAGTACTCCAAACCATTGGCCAAAAGAAAGCCAAGGACTCTAGAGCCATGGAAAAAACTCTCACCCATCACCTCCATTCCCTAGAGCAAGATATTCAGACTAACCCCTCCTCCCCTACCTATGCCAAGCATGTTTCTAAAGCCAAAGATATCCTCAAAAAGTACTAGCAGGTCAAAATCAGGGGAGCCTTCATTAGAGCTCGCAACCATTGGCTCCAATTTGGAGATAAAGGCTCCAAAATCTTCTTTAACCTCCTTAAGGAGAAACAAAATAGAGAAAAAATTGATAGAATAATTGTAGACAACAAGGAACTCCTAGATCTCAATGATATCAAAGAGGCCTTCGAAATGTTCTATAGAACTCTCTTTACCTCAGAAGATAATGAGGCCTCGAAAGAGGCTCAACACAAATGTAATACCATCATCCCTAAAAGAATCTCTAAAGTTGATGCTCTCCTCCTCAAAGCCAGGATATCTATACAAGAAATAGCCGATGCCATTAAAGCCCTCAAGGATAATAAGGCCCCAGGCCCCGATGGTCTCCCTGCGGAGTTCTACAAAGCCAATCTTGAATGGGTCACGCATGACCTCTATGACATATACAATGAAGCTCTTGACAATGGCACCCTGGGGGAATTCATAAATAAAGGTGTAGTCACATAAATCTGTCCACTTAATTAAATGAATACTTAGTATTTATTTGATTATTTAACCATCAATTAATAATTAATTAAATTAATATTTAATTAATTCATCTTAACCCTATTCTCCTATTAATTAAATAAATTATTCAATTTATTTGATTTAATTCACTTAACCAAATTCAGACCATTAATTAAATAAATAAATCATATTTATTTAATTAAATCTTCTCTCACATTTAAATAAATTAATATTTATTTAAAACCCCCAAAATCCCACCTCTCACATTTAAATAAATAAATCATTTATTTAAATCACCTTTATCCTCCACCCACTTGCATTTTCCTACAAATACAAGTTGCACAATTATTTTAAATAAATAATTTATTTAAATCACCTTTATCCTCCACCCACTTGTATTTTCCTACAAAAACAAGTTGCACAACTATTTTAAATAAATTATTTATTTAAAATCCTATTTATCCTCACC
This sequence comes from Cryptomeria japonica, assembly GCF_030272615.1. Taxonomy (NCBI): domain Eukaryota; kingdom Viridiplantae; phylum Streptophyta; class Pinopsida; order Cupressales; family Cupressaceae; genus Cryptomeria; species Cryptomeria japonica. The sequence continues at coordinate 2,031,409 of NC_081409.1, forward strand.
CACTTGAAACCTTTAATGGTTTCCCTTAAAGTAGTCAAACTTGATGGCTTTAAAGTCTTCAAACTTGATGGCTTCCTTCTATAGTCTTCTTAAGACTTTAATGGTTTTCCTTAAAGTCTTCAAGCCTTTAATGGTTTCCCTCAAAGTCTTCAAGCATTTAAATGCTTTATCTTCATTTTCTCATTTAAATAAATTAATATTTATTTGAATATTTATCCAAATGCAAATTACACCATTTAATTGAAATAAATGATTTTATTTTAATTGAAAATACCAAAATTTCTCCCACTTGCATTTTCCTACAAAATCCACTTGTATGCCTAAACCCCTTCTAGATTCTTCTAAACCCTTCCTAATTAGCCTAATCCATCCCTTAAATATTGTCACATTCCTAAGCAAATTGGAGTCACTTCTCAAAGACTCCAAAGTCTTTGAAAAACAATTAATGCTTTGTGTGTTCAACAAATTAACCCTCAAAGTCTTTGATAACCATTGAAGGCTTTCAACCTTCAACCACTTAATCCCCAAAGTCTCCAATAACCATTAATGGTTACCTCAAACCCTCCCACATGGTTAAAACATTTGTTTTGACTCAACCTCTACCCAACCCAAAGGTCTCATCAGGCCATTAATGCTTTGACCATGATTATCTCTTAAACATTTGCACAAAGGTTTATCCTTGGATTAACTCTTAATCCAATGGGTAATCTTAATTTAGACTTGACCCTTACCTTCTAGATAACCATGAGGTCTTCTCAGGCCTTTAATGCCTCCAACCTCTTCTCTCAACCCAATCCTATGTTGACACTTGTCACCATTTTATTGGTGCCAATTGTGCACATGGATCCCCAACTTTCAAACTTGGCCCTTGATTAAACCATTCAATCTTAACCCTTCATTTCCCCATTTCTTCTATAAATAGAACCCTTCTCCTCAAGCAAAGAGAAGCATTTTAGAGTATTGTTGTTATACTGGCATTAGCATAGAGCTTTTTCATAGCATCACTATCTACTCTAGCATAGTATTTAGCTTTTCATTTCATATTTGGAGCTTAGTATTAAATCTCAATCCTCCATAAGCATCCATAGTGCAAAAAGCTGCTGAGAGCTACACTCATTTGGGACTTGGAGAGGAGAGGAACAAGGGAGGAGCAACTATGAGCATCTTGATTAGCTATTTCATTCTATGTTTATATGCTTTCTATTTCATGCTTAATATCTCTCTTGATATGCCTGTTTAGGATAATCTTTTGTTGCTAACACTAACGTTTGTTTCTTGTGCTCTTGTGTGTGTTTCCATCAAACAGATTTTCTAATCCTTTTTGCAAAGCATCAAAAGGTATTGTTAAACTCATCCCTAAAGAAGGAGACAAAGCGCTCATTAAGAACTAGAGGCCAATCACCCTCCTCAACGTCTCCTACAAAATCCTTGCCAAAGCCTTAGCTACCTGCCTTGAAAAGATTCTTCCAAAATTCATTTGCTCTACCCAAACTGGATTCATTAAAGGCAGATACATATTGGAAAACCTTGTAACTAGTTGGGATTCCATGGAATGGGCTAGAACCTCTAGCCAGGATGCTGCCATGTTTCTTGTCGACTTTGAAAAAGCCTATGACAGTGTCGAGTGGGATTGAACATCCTCATGATGCTCCGATCTTTTGGCTTCCCTAACGAGTTTTGTGACTATGTCCAGATTCTCCTCAAAGATGTTTCCGCTATGATTGAAGTTAATGGAGCCCTATCCCAACCTATTCCTCTCTCTAGATCCATAAGGCAGGGCTGCCCTCTTGCCCCTGCTCTATTTGTTATTGCCTCAGATGCCCTCTTTTATCTCCTTAGAGATGATACTCTATCTCCTAGAGTCCATGGCATCGTGCTGTCGGATGACTCTGAACTGCTGAATATCCAATTTGCTGATGATACCTCTCTTTTCCTGGAGCTCTCTAGGCAAAACATCGATTCCCTCAACCTAAAAATTGACACCTTTGGTAATGCCTTTGCAGCTAGGATCTCCAGCTCCAAATCTATTTTACTTGGTTGGAAGGATGAACCTCCAGACTGGCTACAGCAATACGGGTACTCATGGGGAGGACCCAACATGATTGTCAAGTATCTCGGTATCCCCTTCTCTATTTCTCCCTCTCTTCGAGACATGTGGACCTGGGTTAATGGGAAAATTGACAAGAAGCTCAACAAGTGGGATAATAGGATCCTCTCCCTAGCAGCTAGGGTTCAAGTATGTCAAAAAATCCTCTCCTAGTACAATATCTACTACTCTTTGGTTTGGATGTTGAACAATTATCAAGTTTATGAAATTCAAAAGGCTATCAAACGCTTCCTCTGGTCTGATGGTAAGGGCAAAAGAAAGGCCCATGCGGTGAAATGGGCCTGGTGCCACTTGGACGAAAAACTTGGAGGTTTGGGCCTTAAGGATCTTCAGTTGCAAGGAATCTCCCTTGCCACCAAATGGATATTTCATGCACTAGATGGGCAAGAACCTTGGAAAATTCTTATCAGAAACAACATTCAAAATGGATTCCTCAAGGCTGCCAAATCATGGAAAGCCCTCCCACTCAGTGATCTACTTGCTTGAAGTTTCTCGGTGTCTGTCTAAGGCACCTGGGTCTTTAAGTCCATCTGGAAAGCCTGGGAGCATGTGCGTAGACTTATTTGCAACTCTAGATTTGACTGTGATAATACTATACATGGTGAAAGGTCGATATGGTGGAACCTCCACCATAATTCTAAGCCACTGGCCTTAACCCAAGGTTGTTCTGCTAGATTTTGGCATAACAAGGGGATCAAGTATCTTATAGATATCTTGGAAAATGACAACCTCATCACCTGGGAGGAACTTAGTAGTAAATTTAATCTCCCTGCTTCACATAAGCGGACCTACAATATGATTAGGAATGCCTGTAACACCCTCAATCTCCCTAAGAACACTCATGAAACATAATAAAAAAAATCTCATAATGAAAACCCTAATAATATGATATATGATAAATGGTATTTATATATTCCGTTATAATATTTAATTATATTTACCAATAAATAATATTTAATATTATTGATATTTAAAATATAAAAGAATATTAAGGCAGCCAAAAACAAACCTGTTTTATTTCTTAAATATGCTGCTAATAGATGACCAAATACGCTGCACATTAGACCTCCCAATAATCTAATTATTAACAGATAACAAATGTCGCTGCTAGGGTTCAAACTACAGATCTGGTTTAAAAATAGCAAAACCCTCTTCATCAATCCCTCTACCACTACTTTGATAGCAAAACCCTCTTCATCAAAACCCTCTTCATAAAAAAAAGAAATCACTTTTCAAAGTAGAAATCATTTGAGGGAGATCACGAAAAGATGATCTAAATTTCATGGAAGTGTTTTTTTGTGAATATGTTGGTGATTAATAAATATAAAGAGATCAGCCAAAAGAAATTGTCTATGGCAGTGATCTATCCTTAAATTTCAAGGTTAAGCCCATTTATTTTCTATTGGATTTCTGGCCAAACTAATTACCTACGGTGATGATAAATCCAGAGGTAAATGCATATAGATGTAAGTTAAAGGCTGTGGATTCTTTACATATGTTGTATTTTTCTATTCTATGTGCTTTCTGGGCATTATATTACATTAGAACAGTTTACACAGATAAAGCAGTGAAGTGTATTGGCACCAAATATACCAATAAATATGAAAACTACAACCACACCCATGGGGCAGTATTGTTGTTACTCTAAATACCTAAAATACACAAGTAATTAACAGAAGAGAAAAATACAAATACGATGATTGTCAACGATCCTTGAGTGATTGTTGTGTAATGAGTTTGAAGATTATGTGATTGTGTTGGACATCCTGCAGTTCTGTAGAATGCAACAGCAACACATTCAACGTGTTCGCAGACACCATTTTTAAAGGCAGAAAGAGTCTAGGAACAAGGTGAATGTGGTGAGCTTATTACAAATCTACGAGTACTTCAAACATGCACTACAATATCATCTATTCTTCAACTGCAAACATCCTTGCCATGAAACATAGGAATGCTATTTTGGGACAGGGCATAGTCAAAGGGAGTACCCAAAATAAAATCAAAGGCTTTTTTTAAAAAATCTTGAGAAGAAGATTCGGCGTTCCATTGTTTTATAATGGGATGGTGTGTGAAAGGAGGAAACAAAGCCCCCTCCACAAGTGATAAATGAAATTGAGCATTAGCATGGGCAATAGAAGACCCAACCATGTGAGGAGACAGGACTAGACCCCCACAGCCACATGTGGCCCCTAAAAACATAGCAAAAGATCCCGACACAACCAGTTGCAGTGTTGACATGCCCCGCAAACCCCAAATAGAGTATGGGATTTAGTGTAAGAGATGAACTAGCATTCAAGAGGAGAGATTTTTAAATTTCTATGCAAAAAATTTGGGTGGGATGAGTGGGAGCCATTCTAAAATAGATGACCAGATTTAAAATAAAAATAATAGTTTATATGTTATTTATATTTATCTATTTTTTATAAGTTTAACATCTACTAAATTTAATAAATATAAATACATAAAATAAAATGAATTTTAATTATTAATTTAGAATTACAAAATGATATTAAATATTTCATTAAAATATAATAAATTATTAAATTTAATAATCTGTATAATATATGAAATAGTTCATATATAAATATATGTATTAATATAATAATATAAACAAAGGATAATATAATAAAATTCAATATGTTTATGAATTGTATTACATCTAGAAAACAAGAGTATAGATTAATTGTAGAATTAGAAAAACACAAAATGATGTGTAAATTTTGATCATTGTTAATAATATTTAATGGATGATAGTCATAAATGTTGGAAATTAGAATTTAGTATATAATGAGAAATTAATGAAGTGCATTAGAAGAAATAATGTTTAGATCAATAATTTTCTAAAAAAATGAGTTTATTTTCTTTTACTTTTCTTTTTGTAAGTTATCTTCTCATTTGTATCTTTTCATAATGGTCGATTATGATTGATGACATTATTCATAATCTTTGTAAAATATTCACATGAGATATTGCCATAAATATCCATATTGGGTCCTCCATGTATCGATATGTTTCCATGGATATGTGGTGATCCCAAAGCAAAACAAAAGTTTAAGGGAGATGAAATTTAACTATTATTCAAGCTCTAAGATCCAAGATGAATAATGGAAACTAGTCATCATTTGAATTGTAATTAGTTAAGTAATGTGTAGCCACATTATCCTCCATTCAATAATGAGATAACGAGATCTCTTTACAAGTGGGCTAGTTATATATATTCATTTATAGGAAGTTAGAAAACTACTTTTAATAAGAACAATAATAACTATGTATGAATCTTCATCCACAATTAAATGGTTTAATAGTAGTCCTTCTCATTTAACTTCATTATTTATTTTTAAACCAAATCAATATAGCTTCAAAAGAAAAGTACCATAATGCTTTGTAATATTCATGCCCACTCATAGACCTCAAAATTCCTACATGAAGCATAATAAAAAAAATCTCATAATGAAAACCCTAACTATATTTTTTTCATAAATTTTGGTCTCTTAATGTTTTAATAGATCTCCAAACTTGATAATAGTCCTTTTCATTTAACTTCTATTTGTTTTTACAACTAGAAAATAAAAAACAATAGCGAAGATAATAGTCCTTGTCATTTAACCCTAATAAATAAAAGTGCCATCATATTTTGTATTAATGACACATACTTTTAGACATCAAAGTTCCCACATGAAACTCCATGAAAATTTTAGATTCAAACACCTCAAAATAGAGAGTCGACACACCATTACTTTCCCCTAAGATCTTAAAATTTCTCAAAAATCTCTTTTCCATAAATGTTCTAATTTGATAAATTAGGAGAGGGCTTGAACCCTTACATAACAACCAACCAAGCAAATGGGAGGGAGGAACTCATAAGCAATGAGACCACATAACCAAAAAAGAGAAAGCCCATTTTTGAAAGAGAGGCTTTTGATCAACTAATCGGAAGGAACAAGGGTCCCAACCTACAAAAAAAACACATATTTAAAACTAAGGTGTTTAGGAAGGAACCCCGAACCATCTTCCAGATAAAAACCCTTGTACTGTAAACAAAGAAGCCAAGGGAACAATCAAAACACAATAGATTTTGGAAGACTTTCATAAAATTTTACCAAAAGGACCATGTTGAGATGAAGCTTTTTTAGATAACGAATGAGACCACACAGATCTAAGAAGAAAACCTAGGTTTTGAAAGGAAACCCAAAACCTTCTATACAAGGACACAATGAACTGTAGAAAACATAGTCAAGGAACCTGAAACAAAAAGAACCATCAGGTTTTGAAAGACACATTGAAACCTTTTACAAGTTAGAGCACTATGAACCACCATGCTTGTAGGAATGGAAAAGGCCAAAAAAGAGCATTCCATCCTTAGGGGAAGATCTCAGTCAACAAGAAAAACTTCCAGCAAGAGTCAAACTATCAATTCCACCTTAGAAGAACCGCCATGCAAAGGTAAGAGAAGGAAGGGAACCCTTGCTACTACAACCCACCTCAATATTGATACCAGCAATAAATGAGCCAACAACCACTCCTAGACCTTACATGGAAAAAAACCTCTACAATGAATGTTAATCTCTTATCTCTTTAACATTTCTATACATTTTAAGGATGGAAGAGAATCTCTACAATAAATGTTGATCTCTTATCTCTTTAACATTTCTATACATTTTAAAACCTCTTTAGCTTAGAATCAAGGACCAAGGGCCTCATCCCTTCTGATTTTACAAAACCTTTTTGTGTGTGTTTTTGTTTGTTTGTTTTTGTTTTTGTTTCTCTAGAAGTTTTGAACTCGACACCACTATTTAGGTGCCTACAACATGGATTTTTCTCATTAAACCAAGTGTCTCTTGACACACTTAGAACCATACAACCTCATCAATAGATCAAGGGTAATAATTGGTTGACATATAACTGCAAACATAGATAGACAAAATAAAAAGATCAAATATTGTGTTGATTATTAACACAAACTCTTTTAAAATTTAATAAAACTAAATTACCACAAATTCCAAGTATAATTGTAATCATCCTTTAAAAAAAATAAGCAACAAATGTATTCTATACTAGAACGTCACAAATTGTAAGAAAAATAATAATCTACACACAAAGTATAAAACAAATCTATTTAATAATAATAATCTTAATAATAACAATTTTCCACAATCTATAGTATTTGTTACTTGTTTTTCTCAATTCAAGTGTATATATTTTGCATACATTTTATTTCAACTCACACTTTGTACTCTATGAAAAAGAACTAAATAAATAAAATGGCATGTTATTGCAAACCCTAAATCCTAAACTCTAAATAGTAAATCGTAAATCCTAAACCTTAAACTCAAATCTGAACTGCATTAAATAATAATCTTTATACAAAAATTTGCACTGCTCCAATCGATGAGTCACCGTAGCATATAACAAAATGAAGATGCAACATATACAGGCCCTATTTTAGATCTTGATCCTTACCTCCCTCATATGTTTCCTCTCTCCATTATTTTTGAAACCTGCAATGCCTTTGAGAACATAAATGGGTAAACAAATGACAACATCCATGTTCTTAAATTTGTCAATGACTGATAATGTATCTACACTTACACTAATACATTGGGACTAGATTTTCAACTGAGGTTTCCGACGGAGAAGGTATATTGTGGCCAAATTTGTTTTTTTTTGAAAAAATGCCCGCATTCATCGTAATTCTGACAGAAATTTCCCATTTGGTTTCGACGAAGAAGGCATTAGCAATGAGAATTTTCTTTGTTTCAAAAAAGTGCTCGACTTCATCGTAATTCCGATGACAACGGCCATTACAAAATAAAAAAGAGGTGGGGAATTCATTTGTGAATTGCAATCCCGCGTAGGTGTCCATGGTGACTTCAACCCCCAAGAACATCAAACTCGCGTCGAAGGCAATCCCGCGCAGGAGGTAGATTCAAATTGCCCTAGTTTTTAATTTCATGTTGCAAAAAATATACATGTGGTGGTTAATTGTCCTAGTTTAATCTCGTAAAACCATAGAACTGTGATTGAGGAGTGAGCGTTCAATTTTGTAGCAGCAATCCCTTCCTCTCGTATATGCGCATGTTGATTGTTCACATGAGATCACATCTCTTTGTGGCATCGTATCAAACAATTCACGAGCCTTGACCATGTTTCCACATTTTGCATTCATGTCAAGCAGGGCATTTGCAAGTAAAACACCTAACAAAATTCCTCTATCTATTATGCTTTGATGGATGTCCATACCCTATTCTGAAGCTCCCATTTTTGCACAGGCAGGGAGGATGTTGGCAAAGATTGTGGAATTTGGCTTTATGCCTTCCAATTTCATTTTCTTGAAAGTGTCTAAACCCTTTTTGACAAATCCATTTTGTGCATATCCAACAATCGTTGCAGTCCATGAGACAACATTTCTTTCAGGCATTCTATCAAACAGTTCACGTGCCTTGTCTATGCTTCCACATTTTGCATACATGTCTACCAGGACAGTTACAACTACAATATCTCACAAAAATTTTCTATCCTTTATGCTTCGATGAATGTCCATACCCTGTTCCAAATCTCCCATTTTGGCACAGGAAGGGAGGATAGTAGCAATGGTCGTGGAATTTGGCTTTACACCTGCCAATTGCATTTGCTTGAATGTTTCTAAAGCCATCTCAACAAATCCATTTTGTGCACTTGCAACTCTTTTATGCTTTGATGGATGTCCATACCCTGTTCCAAAGCTCCCATTTTGGCACAGGATGGGAATACGCTGGCAAACGTAACTAAAGAAATACAATGATCAGCTCCAAAGACATCAAACCACTACTAACAAAACCGAGAGTCTAAAATATGACAAGGAATAGTGTGAGTTGTCCTGAAATAAAATATTTTATTTTCAATTTCAACTAAAACATAATTACTCAACCATTTAATGCTATTAATAAGTGTTTAATTTATGAAAGAGATAAATGGTTGGCCACAAGTACATGAGTTAGTAAATACACACAAATAAGTGAATTTGATATTCAAAACTATCTACAATGAATTCAATTCTTGTCCATTAGTCATTTATGTTTGCAATAAGCATCTTTCTTTGTTTTTCTAAATCTTTATTCATAGTTATGTGCATATTTCACATTCTATAATTAGGATATCAATTGCTATGGCTGAACACTAGCATGATGTTTGTATTTTGGTATAGATGCATGGAAACATAATTATGGGATTGTTATATTATAGAGATCATAAATCTAGATATTGCATATTAGTTCTAGCTCTTCTTGGATTGAGTCTAAAGTTGACATACAGTTATAAAGCCATTATTAGCAGTTCTATCCATTTCTAGTAAAGACAATTGAGAAAGTCATTTTGATATTGAGAGTTTCTTATCTGTTTACCTATTGATCATTATTAAGCCATAATATTTAGGTCTATTTATCTCTCTTGCAAAACCTCTGTAAGTGTCCTAGATTGTCCCTACTACTCACTCTTCAATGAAATAGTGGAGTTCTAAAGATTTGTTGCACAAGATGGTGTTGAACATATCAACAAGGCTAGCATGGAAGGCATGTTCAAGCTTCCACTTGTACAACTTACAACAAATGATTTTTTGATAGAAGAAATTCTTGAAATAGGAATACAATTGAAAGACAAGTAAGTACATACAAACCTCCTCAGTTGAAACTAAAATCTGTGTATAAAAAGAGTACATTGAATCCCAATCCATAAACACAATAGAGATACCGATGGAGAATTAATTGGACGTAGCATGTTGCACCAAAGTTGTTAGAGTATGCTAAGCTAGTACATAATGTTTCCTAAAGCCACATTAGTATTTTACCCAGATCATTATCTACCAAAACTAACTATAGTAATCCTTTTGAGGATTCATTTCATGGTGCTAGATCTTCATTTAGTTCCACTTCTTGTTGGAGAAAAGAATAGTTATTTCTTGAGGTAGATGAATATCACATCAACAAAGGACAAGACCCTTTCTAGAATATAACAAATTCTACTCCAACAAAAGATCATGGGGGTTTCACTAGACATATTGAATAAGAGATAGACTTCTACTGCTGCATTAAAAGCATTGGCATGTTCTTCATTTATTGATGTAAACTCTCTGTAATGCCACCACAACCAAAAAAGGTGTAAAAAGTTGTTTGCAATGCATGGATTTTTAGGATTGTCCTTTGAGAAAACATAATTAAAGTATGGAAGCAGGATCTGCCAGCTCCTAAGGGAATCTTGATGAAAAATAACTGTAAAATATTTGGGTGAGCTTATATGCAAAAACTCATGCTTCCTGATGGGTTTATGTACATAAATAAGCACAAATTAAGTGGTAAAGGGGCGTCTGGAAACAAGAGGGACAGAGAGGCAGTGGAAGTGAAAACTTCTAGTGTTGTGTCTGCTCCATCTCAGAATGGGAATGGCGAAGATGTTGTAAGAGGAGTTGAGAAGGGTGTTGGAAGAAGTGGGGGTGTTTACATTCCCCCATTTAAGTTGGCTCAAATGATGAAAGATGTGGAAGACAAGAGCAGTGTCGAATACCAACGCATGACATGGGATGCCCTTCAGAAGAGTATCAATGGGTTAGTAAACAAGGTAAATGCATCTAACATCAAGAATATCATTCCAGAGTTGTTTGCAAAGAATCTCATTGATGGGAGGGGTCTATTTTGTAGGTCTTGTATGAAATCCCAAATGGAATCCCTTAGATTTATAGATGTTTTTCCTGCATTGGTTGTTGTGGTAAATACAAAATTTCCTAAAGTTGGCAATCTATTTTTGTGAAGAATTATTTTGCAGCTTAAGAGGGCATACAAACACAATGACAAGCACATGTTTATAGCAGCAGCCAAATTCATAGCTCATTTAGTGAATCAACAAGTTGCACATGAGATCATTGCCTTGGAACTTCTCACCCTTTTACTAGAGAACCCCATAGATGACAATGTAGAGGTTGTTGTTGGGTTCGTGAAAGAATGTGGTTCTTTGTTGCAAGACCTTTAACCCAAAGGTCTCTATGGGATTTTTGAAAGATTTAGAGGTATTCTCCATGAAGGGGAAATTGACAAACGAGTACAGTTTTTAATTGAAGGCCTTTTTGCAATTCGCAAAGCTAAGTTTGAGGGTCATCCAACTGTGCGTCCAGATCAGTTAACACATGAAGTTTTCCTAGAAGATGAACTTGATCAAGAAGCTAGTTTGGATGTTTTCAAGCCACTACCAGATCCTGATTTCTTAGAGCATGAGGCAACCTATGAAAAACTGAAGACAGATATCCTTGGAGATGCTTCTTCAGATGAAGCAGAAGGGGAGAATGATTCAGGTGATGATTTAGATGATGATGATGATGAAGAGGAAGGTGAGGAAGCACTAAGAATATAGGATGAGACAGAGACAAACTTGGTCAATTTAAGACGTTCAATTTATTTGACAATCATGTTAAGTGTTGATTTTGAGGAAGCTAGTCATAAGCTACTAAAGATCAAGCTTGAACCTGGTTAAGAGAGAACATACCTTCATTATTATGGTCTTCTTGGACAAGATTCTGTATCATCAATAAAATTTATGAGGAATTTTTGATAAGTGTTTTGTACAACAGTATTCTATGATACACAGACTGGAAACAAATAAACTGTGTAATGTTGCAAAGTTTTTGGCCCAGTTACTTGGCACAGATGCTCTTCCATGGCATTGTCTTTCTTATATACGTCTGACAGAGGAAGACACTACTTCCTCTTCCTGTATTTTTATACCAAGCTTCTCTTGTAGGAGCTGGCAGAGCAGCTTGATATATTGTTGTGTAATGAAAGGTTGAATGATCCAACAATGCAGGAGTCTTTTGATTCAATTTCTCCAAAGGACAATCCCAAATATTCACAGTTTGCTATCAAATTCTTTACTTCTATTGCTCTTGGTGGTATCATTGAGAGTTTACGTGAGTATTTGAAGAATATGCCAAGGATTGTAATGCAGCAGCAAAAGTCTATTACTGTGTCAGATGAATCTACCTCTAATGATGATTCTTCTAGTTCATCAGGTTCATTAGATTCTGAGAGTGAAACTGACAGTGAGAGCAGTAAGGAGTCACCAAGAAAGAAAAATAATTCAAAGCATGAATATGAGTATGAAAAACAAGAAGAAAGAAAATGTCGAGGGCATCTGACTTGGAGGATGGAAGTGACAGTGAAAAAATCAAAAGGAAAAAGAAAAGGAATTAAAAATCTTTCTAGTCAGTTATTCAAGGCTCCAGTAGACACCGTTTTCCTGGACTGTGACAAACAAAAGAATCACTCCCAAGTGCTTTGGTTTTATAACAGATGATTATAAGATGCTACAATGTTGTCTTATGTGTTTTAATAGCCACGGGTTTTATAGTTATGTACTTCATAGGTAATGGATAAATAGTGTTAAGAGGAGAAAATATTGAAGGCCAAGTGTTGATTGTGATAATACTAGATCAATAAATCCTGTTATTTATTGATTATTTCTTGTTTTCCATGTTGTGTGATGTACCATAAGCAAACTAGAAATCTAAATTCAATAAGATGCTCTGTTCAATGATGGTAATTTCTATTTTCTTGCCTGTGAAGAAAGACCATGTTAGACAATATCAACAAACAACAAAATAAGGAGACAATTGCTAGATTGTGGTCTAACTTGAAAAGAAAAGGTGATGGAAAATGTTATTGTCCGTGCAAAATTTGTAAGGGGTTAAAGACTAGAAGACTTCTAATCAAAACAATGAATAAACATTGTAGGCTGCATGGTCACATTGAAGGTGGACATGATTATCATCCATTGGTAATTTTTTCATTATATCGTGGCGACAATTTATATACATAATAAATCATGTGATGATGAGATCATGATAATGGTTTATTTATGTTTATCAATTTTATATAGGTTGAGCACCCTAGAGCACATGGTATGGATCAACACAACCCTGAGAATATGGTTTTCAAAGTGGACGAACATGGAGGTGTGAATATCAAAGTTGAAGATAATGATCCCATGGAAGATGACGATCATGAGCCAGAAAACACAATTGAAGATGATGGTACAAATACATTGATCCATGACTCATTTAGTACTCGCGTAGCTGATCATGATGATGAAAATGACCTTGATGTTGTTCATGATGTCCCTCTACTTGAGAAGGCATCTGAAGCCCTTTACGAAGGTTCGCAGGCAACTCTTCTCTCCATTGTATTGTTGTTGGTGAACTTGAAGGTTATGAATGATTTATCCAACATAACAATGTCATGTATGTTAAGGTATGTCATAGATGTCATAATAAATTGTGAATCATATTGTACAATTAATATTCTTTATTATAACAAATTATATTTTTTCACTGTAGATTGATAGGTGAGTTTTTGTTACCACCATCAAATATTCTACCTCGCTCATACCGAGAATTATCTGCCATTATGAAAGATATTGGAATGGAGTATCAATCAATAGATGCTTGTCCCAATGATCATATTATATATCACAAAAAACATGAATTTTGAACTGAATGCCCTGAATGTCATATTAGTAGATATCGAATAGATCAAATAACAAAAAGTGTTCCTCGCAAGGTTCTTTGCTATATTCCCATTATTCCACGTATGCAACGATTATTCAAGTGCACTAGCTTGGCACAATTTATGGATTACCATGCACGAAATAGAAGTCGAGATGACATTATTCAAATGCCTATGGATGGTTCAGCATTTATGGACATAGAGGAAAAGTGACCACACTTTAAAGAAGAACCTTGTAATCTCAGGCTTTCATTGGCAGCAGACGGTGTCAATCCATTTGGAGAGATGAGATCTGTTTACTCAGTGTGGCCTGTTTTTGTTATCAATAATAACATTCCTCCATGGATGTCAATAAAGAGGGAGCACATAATGTTGGCAATGATTGTTCCAAGTATTTTATCATTTAAATATAGTCGTCTAAATTTAATTATAAATATTGCAGTAAAATGGTCATAATAATTATGTAATGTTTTTGTTCATTCGATTAAGTAAGTACCAAGTTAAAGATATGAATTTATATATCGAGTCTCTTATCGACGAGTTGTTGGAGTTATGAAATGGTGTCACTATGTATGGCGTCTCTAGACCAATAGGACAAAGACAATTTCAATTCCATGCGATGCTTCTATGGACAATACACGATGCCTCGGGGCTAACACATTTTTGTGGTATGTTATAGTGTTTAAGTTGTGCATGAACATTATAATTCAAAAAATTATCATATTTAATCCAATTATACATTATCTTGTAGGTCTTCAAACAAAGGGAAAATTTGAATGTCCTGTTTGTGGTCCAAAGATGAAATCTCGTCATTCAAAAATTTTAGGAAAGCAGGTGTTTGATGAGTATAGGCACTTTCTCCACAAAAATCATAAGTATCGAAATACTAAAAAACATCTTTTCAATTGGAAAGAAGAGAATACATCAAAGCCACGAAGAATGACACCTCACCTGTGGAAGTTGGAATATAATAGAATTAATCGTCAAGGTAATGCCATTCCATCTATTGGTTTGTCATAAAACATCTTTTCTATTTTATTTTGTTTACTGATGATGTGATTGATGATCATGAAGGTCGTGAAGGCATAAATGACCACCTTCCTAAGGGAATAAAAAGTTATCCCTGACAATTTAGTAGGTTGCCCTACTACGAGCAGTTACAAATTGTTCATTTGTTTGATAGTATGCATATTGGAAAGAATATAACAGAGACAGTATGGAAAATATTGGATGGAAGGCGTGACAAAGAAAAAATTGTCAAAATATATAGTGACATTTAGGATTCCAATCATACAATGATAAATGTCATTCAATCAAATAGCCATGGAGACCAGATTAATATAAGTGAGATTCCTTGGTTATTAACAGACCAGCAAAGCAATGCTGTAAAATAAGTCATACGAAAAATTCGATTTCCCATAGGATTTGCTGCGAACATAAACAATCTCATATCAAAGAAAAGTGAATTTGGGCCAGGGATGAAAACGCATGATTGGCATACCTTCATTAAGGTAATTCATGTTCTTGTGTTTTTAGTATGTATTTAAGATCTGCGCGTACGTGTACTTTTCATTATGTTACAAAAAAATGAAAAGATAATTTATAATTGTTGTAGTATGTTCTACCTCTATCTCTCCCAGATGACTTCGACAATAATGTCAAGTAAGTCATATATGATCTTGGAAAATACATGAGGTAAGTAGTGATATTTGTTTAGTTTGTTGTATAGATATTATATTTGCGATTTGTTTTACTTGTTATGTAATATATTTTTTTGTGTCTTGAATACCTGTAGGTGGTTGTCATGTAAAGAAATCCATAAAGATGATATAAAATATTGGAAGAGAAAAATTCCTCATTTAATGTGTGAAATGCAAAAGTGTCTACCTCTAGCTTTTTTCAATGCACAAGAACACTACCTCATACACCAAGTTGAGGAGATTGAATTGTGTGGACCTGTACACACTAGGTCAATGTAGATGGTTGAGAGGCACTTGAAATTTTTGAAGGCTTTGGTTCGACAAAGAGCACATCATGAGGGTTCTATGGTGGAGGGATACATGGTATACCAGACTATGGTGTACATTTCTGAATATCTTCCTAAGTTTGCAGAAAAGATCCGTGGATCGCATTTGGGATCCCAACACCATTAACAAATTTGAAGGGGAGTACTTGAAGGGGAAAGGTAGATTGAGGAAAGTGAGAGGTAATTATACGATGTTATTGTATTTAATTAATTCTTAATCTTCAAAATAAATCGTTTGTAAGACATCTATTTATTTTTTGTACACTTGGTCGAGAGTGGGATGCACTAGATTTGTATATTGCAAACAATCTTGATTGGATGATGGTATGGATTGAACGTTGTCAACATTTTGGATGCACATTAACATGGGAAGGTGTGGCTTCATTGGTTAAAGAAGCACATCGTAATGGAGATTCCAATGTTACGCAAAGGCAAATTGATTTAGCATATGGTTTAAGAGATAAACAAGTATGAATAAATTTATTAATCACCCATATGTTTATCAACTCACAATGCAATAAATTTTACATGTTTGACATATCGCAGGTCAAACACCACAATGCTATGTGCTGCAATGGTAATAAATTTTGCATAAAAAAGTTGGATGACACGAAGAAAACTTGTGATTCTGGCATCACTGTAGTCTTTGAGGTGACAAATATTTCATCGAGAAATGACATTCATCTCAACATTCTCAAAATCGATACTATGGCATTTTGGATGATATACTTGAGTGTGACTTTAATTCCTTCAAATTAGTTTTGTTTGTCGTGAAATGGTATAGGCTACGATTGAACAAAAATGATCCTGATAGAACTATTATTGAACATGATAATGGTTTTATAATGCTAAATACAAGGTCATTTGAACCAGTTGGGGATGAGCCCTATGTTCTTCCAAGCCAATGTGAGCAAGTATTTTACTCAGAGGTTCCACATAAACCGGGTTGGTCATTTGTTGTTAGACATGATCGAAGAGGAAGGCCGATAAAGTATAATGTGATGGAAGATGAAGATACCAAAGAAGTAGAAGATGAAGTGGATGATGATCACGATCGACAGTCTATCAATGACGATGAAGAAGAACAAGAAGAAGAAGAAGAAGAAGAAGAAGAAGAAGAAGATGATGATGATGATGATGATGATGATGATGATGATGATGGTGATGGTGATGGTGATGGTGATGGTGATGGTGGTGATGGTGATGGCGATGATGGTGATGATGATGGCAAAGATGTTGATGATGATGATGATGACAACGACGACGACGACGATGACGACGACGACGACGACGACGACGACGACGACGACGACGACGACGACGACGACGACGACGACGACGACGATGATGATGATGATGATGATGATGATGATGATGATGATGATGATGATGATGATGATGATGATGATGATGATGATGTTGGCAATTGTTTATTACCTATGTGATGGATGGTGATTTATGATACATATGTGATGGATTACATGTTTATGATGACACATGATATGTGATGCTAATTGTGATGCTCAATTACATATATGATGACACATCATGTGATTCTTCTGATGCTTATGATACGTATGTATTTATTTTTTATCAACTTACAAATGTAGTAATGCTTATGATGCACAATTTATGGTGTTGATTTCAGGTATAGTCCCTGTGTGATGCTATCACCCTTGGTGGAAACAAGTCGTTGACTATAGACATCATCAACCATTTAGTTGAGGATCCTGCATAGTTTACATAAAGTAAAGATAAGGAATTAAAAAATTTACAATGATTTTGATGACAACATCTTTTTATTATTTAATACTCTTTTTGTCTACAAAGTTCATGTTGTTCATGTTGTATACTATGTAATTTCGCTAACATTTTTTATACTTTTTCTTTGTCACAAGCCAACATGGATCCATCACATATCACAGACAGAGATGTAGCTTGCAACACTTCTACCGAGCAGGTAAACCTCATTGTAATTGTACAAATTAGATAGAAGCAAACTGTTACATTATTATGTTCTTTTTTTTAGTGATTTATACTAATTTTGTAATTGTTAATGATATTCTTGATATAGACGGATGTTCGGGGAAAGGGAAAGGGAGTTGCACTACCTAAGCACCTTTCTATGGATGTGGAAAAGGGAGTTGCACTACCTAAGCACCTTTCTATGGATGTGGAATCATTAGGGTTAAGAAATGATGACCGTGAAGATCCCATAAACCTTGTGAAATTCCTTAAAATGCCTCGTATAAAAATTAGAAAATTATTTTGTTGCTTTGGTAGCTGTGCATCCTACCATTGATGAGATACGACGGAGGGTGGAATTATTGTTTAAGACATCAGAAAACTTGCAAGTAAGCAGTAATGAAAGCTTTAATTATAACAAAAGTTCAATAATAGTTTATATTTTATTCTCTTTTATGTCATTAACTAAAATATGTACGTATTGTTTTTACAGCAATTTATCTGCCCTCATGAAAGTCATTCCCACGATCAGGGTGTTGCAGGATCTTCAGGTGATGACGATTTTCTTTTATTATCACTTGCTTGGCTCATCACTCTGAGTACCCAAAACACATCATACTTGATACTGTCAATTTTCAAAATAAAGGTTCATCCTTGTTTACAATTCTTGCACTTTTCATATATTTAATGTTTGATATATTTAATGCATTATTCTTTAGGTGCTGTCAATGTTACTATGCAAATACCGCCACTGCCTCATCAGAGGTCACCCTCACCTGTATTGTCGACTGCAATGTCAGCAACATGTAGCATGCAGACATCCTCTTTTGCTATATCTTCTGTCATGTGTTTATTTCCCTTCAAGCATTCTTCCTTGAATTCTAATGCCATTTCATAGTGGATTCATTTTTTGCAGGAGGAGATGCACATGAGGATGTGCCAGAGGTGACTACTACTGATAACATACCATCATTTCCTCGATCTTCTCGTATTGCTAGTATGGGAACGTTGCAGGCCACATTGGTGGTGAGCGACGAAGAAATGCTTCCCTTAAAGATACAAAAGGTTCCAGGTACTTTAAAATTATTATTATATATACTCTAATTGTAATTTACTTTATGATCACTCGTTTTGGACTAATGATCCCATGAATTTTTTGCAGGGAATGATATTTTCTATAAACATCTTAGTGACATTGCATTGCAGATATTTGGGCCCACCATATGTAAAACGTGGTACATCATATGTGAACTAACCCTTATCCACTTTTGATTTCATATCATTGCTAGAATAGTTTTCCTTTGATCCATTTCTTGAAGTGTAATAAATGTAGATTTAGTTCATTTCTGAATCTAACAGGTTTGTTTTTGTTTTAAAAGGTGGAATGACTAAGAAAAAAGGTTAAAAGATTAATTGACAAACCAAATGGTTGAGTGGTTTGGAAATGACACGTTTGACAAAACCAAGCTCCTTGAAAAATCTGGCACATATCTAAAGTATGTGAGGGACCAATACAGGACCCATTTGGAGAGGAACCTAAAGTACGAGCGTCCCCCCATGATTCCAGAGAGGGAGTGGAAGGACCTGATTTTGGATGCCAAGGAGAGAATTGAAAAGAAAAAAGGAAATACACCACTAGACGCCAGAAGAAGGTACAAGATACTATTAAGAATGTAATTATGAGAATGTAATTATGTACTAATTAATTACTCTTTATATTTATATAATCTAACATATTTCAAACTTTTTATAGACTGAGTGACACGTCAAAGGCAACCAAGCCAAGGCAAGAAAAGCACGGGCAACACAAACTCAGCTCGGGTGGTTACATGAGACTTGTTGCACGAATTGTAAGTGTATGCGGGAAAAGTGGGCCGATAGAACTCAATATGTGAAAAATGAATCCTCAGGAGCCTTGCTCACACACCCATAGGACTTCTTGGTGCAAGCTATGGAGTCATGAAGGATGACTCAACTTCCCAAGGATGGTTCCATGGTTCTCTATCTCACAAGGTCCCTCAAACCAATGTTTTTGCTCTCAGATCACTGAGCAAAATGGTTTAGGGATGACAAATGCAAGAACGAGGGATGCTTTTTTTGATTTTATATGAGATGCATCATAAGCTATGCATGATGCTACAAATACAATAAACTAGTTATAAGATGACAAGATTAGTAAACAATACTATCCTAGCATACTATATTAGTTCATGATTTAAGCTAAATGATAAGGAACATACTCTAAATTAGCATATTTAGATTAATTCCTGTTTAAAAGAGAAGCTAAATGATGAGCATAAAAATGAGATATGAAAGTTTATATGGATTTAAGTATAAGTGTGATGCTAAAGACTTGGATATCTAAAAATGGAGGAATGAGAGCTCTATTTATAGCAAAAATAGGGCAATGGATGGTCAGGATTGAAAGAGGCAATCAAGGGCCAAGTTTGAAAGTTGGGAATCCATGTTTGCAATTGGCACCAATGAAATGGTGACAATTGTCAACATAAGGTTGGTTGAGAGAAGATGTAAGAAATATTAAATGCTTGAGAAGACATCATGGTTACCCTAGCGGTTAAGGGTTAAGGTTAAGTTAGGGTTATCCATTGCATAAAGCTTTTACCCAAAGGATAAACTCTTGTGCAAAGGTTTAAGGATAACCATGGTCAAAGAAATAAATGCTTGATGAGACCCTTGGGTTAGATGGAGGTTGAGTTTATGGAAATTCTTTAACCATGTAAGAGGGTTGAGTTAACCATTAATGGTTATGAAGACTTTGGGGATAACTTTGTAAGAGTCCTTCCAAATTTGGGGGCATTCAACAAGTTAGCTTGTTGAATGGATAAAGGCTTTAATGCATTTTGAAGACTTTGCTCCAAATTTGAGAAGTGACCTCCTCAAATTTAGGGAAAAGGGATAATGGATGGGTTTGTGTTAATTAACTAGGTTTAGAAGAATCTAGAAGAGGTTAGAAAGAGGGTTAGGATGCAAGTGGGATGTGTAGGATTTTGCAAGTGGGTGAGGGAAAATAGGTTTTAATTGAATTTAATTCAATTTGGTTGTAATTAAATAAATTAGATTTATTTAATTTAGGATAACTATTTTAATTAAATTTGAATTTAATTAAAAAGTGGACAGGGGCTTTAATTGAATAAAATGAATTTATCCTACTAAATGGTATAGTGAATTTAATTGAGTAATTTGCTTAATTAAAATAGAGGAATGTGGATAATTTAATTAAATTGGATTTAATTAAATAGAGAAATGAACATAAAATATTCATTTAGGAATATGGTCATTTTTATACGTCTACATTTTGCCCCTCTTTGAAGTGACGTGTGTACACATGTTATTTCAAAGAAAATGATGTGTCGTTGCGATTTTATGATCGATGTCATTTATGATTTTTATGTTATGCCCCAGATTTGATGTGTGTTGCCCCAGATTCGATAAATGATGGTGATAATGCCCCCTTAGCAGATGAATCAAAATTTTAAAAAATTTGATTTGATTTGATAATTTGCATTTGCAGCACAAGATTTTGGCTAGGTGAAACGTTGAAATTGATTCATCTCCTGATAATTGACGTGTTTTAGGGTAGGAGGGGGACCGCGAGAAAATTACATGCTCATTTCCCTAACCCTAATTTCATTTTTCTCCTATAAAAGGGAAAAAGTGCTTTGATTTGTTTCATTTGTGCTTGTTGACTTTGGAGAAAGAGACTTTTGGAGAGAAGACAATGCCTATTCCTTATTCCACGCATCGATTCGAGCGTGTTCGGAGGCATTAGAGACCTGCCGCATATGGACCACCAATAAGTCAACGCTTTTGACCCTTTTCTGATTTTGAATTTGATCGTTTTTGGTCCGTTTTTTTTATTTTTGAAATTCGGTTTTAACGGTTTAGCACGTAGAAGTCATAGTTTAGCACATATGATAAAGTAGGTAGTGTATAGGGTATTAATTTAGGGTAGCGTTCGAAAATGAATAGGTTAGTGCATGAAAGTTTTAGGTTAACGCATGGTCTTAGGTTAGCTCATGATGAACATAGGGTAATGTGTCGAGTTAAAAGGATAGCGCATAGGTTAGACCTAGTGCATAGGGACCACACGGGGTTGCATGGGTAGGGGGATTTAGCGCGTAGGTTTAGACCTAGGGCATAGGGTCAAATAGGTAGTGCAAGTATGGGACAGGTTAGCGCATAAGTCATTTTTAGCGCTTAGGGTAGGTTGGGTGATGCATGGAGGAAAGATAATAGCGCATAGGGTAGATATGATAGCACGTGGAGAAAACAGGGTAGTGCATGGGTGTATTTTAGTGCACAACCAAGTTTTTTTAGTGCATGGGTCAAGTTTTGCAAGAGTTAGTACATTTTGAAGGTGAAAAATTACATAGGAAAAGGTTAGTTTTGCCTGGGGAGGTGGATTTTTGCCATTTGCTGTGTCTTTGATCATGTTTTGGAAAATTTGTCCAATATGAGTGTTGATATAACTTGATTTAATTTGTGATTTGTTTCAAGTTATTGATGTAGATATGAATGTGTTGTTTTGATCAAACCATGATTTATTTTTTCACTGTTTCAAGTTCAATGTGTGGAGCCTGATTTGTGTTACAAGCTGCTATGGGTTGGAAACTTGAGTTGTTTTACAAGCTGATATGGGTGGGAAACTTGATTTGTTTTACAAGTTTATGTGATGTGGAGACTTGAGTTTTTTTACAAGTTTTGATATGGTTTTTGAAAACTTGAGTTGTGTTACAAGTTGATATGATATGATGTGGAACTTGATTAGATGAGAAAATTGTTTCATGCTTTTGATGTGATTTTGATTTTGATATCTTTGCTTGGATGTGGAAACTGATATTGGACTCGTTTTGTGTTTTGACGGGAATGATTGGGAGTGGTTTAGTCGCGGGAGCAGTTTCCCAGACCTTGTGCATTGATACCACGGTTGACATAGGCTGACTTAGATGTGATCGAGAGATGTGGTTTATCATCTTTGCTAGACATGCCTCGATTCACTATGAACTGGGGTCTACTGACAGCACTTGCTGAGAGGTGGCACAATGATACGAACACCGTTCACTTTGCTACGGGCGAGATGACAGTCACTGTAGAGGACTATTATAGAATCTTGAGGATTCCAGTAGCAGGTGCTTTACTGCCCTATGAGCAAACAGAGGAGGGTGGTACTGAGGCACTGCGGCATATTTTACATGATGAGACGGTATGTGGGTATGAGATCCCATGGCAGGAGTTCCTGGATTTAGATTATGCCCCCCTCCTGTCAATACTAGTAGGGTTTATTGGTGGATTCCTTTGTTCTGATCGCAGGTCAAAGGGATTCTCTGTGGGTTGGGGATTGGTTCTTGAGGAGATGGTGACCCAGGGCCGCAAGTTTGCTTGGAGTTCAGCCATGTTAGTATAGGAGTTGAGAAAATACAACACCACAGGAGCCTGAAGATCTTCTACAAGCCGAATAACCTATTACAAGGAGAAGCAATGAAGCAAAATCTGAAGAACATACAAAACATAGAGAATATGCTCAAAAAGAGAGCTCAATATTCACAAAAATATGTAATGTAATTGTTACAATGAAAAGAAAGCACTCAACCTTTAATAGGTCAAGAAACCCTAAAACGGAAAAACTAGGTTTGCACATAATAATTAATTAGAATAATTAATTATATGCACCTAAATTTAGCTTAAGTGTAAAAGAGATAAAGGGAACTTAAATAATTAAACAAAGAATGTTTAATTAATCAAGTAAATACCCGAATACTCTAACACCCCCCTTAAGCTAGACTTAGGGAAAAGGTAAAACCTAGAACAGCTACTGAAAGCAATAAAGATGGGTCTTGACAACAAGGCCTGGTCAGGTACCCAAATACAATGAAATCTCTATGAACTGGAGAAATAGAGAAAACCATGTGGGAACAAAACTCTACTCCAAAAAGAGATGGAAAAAATATCACTGAACCATGAAGACCCTACAAACTCTGTCGAAGAATAACTGCTAATTTGAAGTACATCCACTGAACTAGAACATGACCAGGTAGAGAAGACTGTAATCTGCATGAGTGCCCTCAAATGACACTACTCGAATCAGGAGGCAAACAAGGCAAAATAACTGAAATCGAAGATATAGATGGCATGAGAAACCAAAGCCTGAAGAGCTGATCAATCGAACCACGGAAGCATTAGAACCAACAGGATACACCTCCCCATAATGCGGAAGTGGGAGAGGGATAGGAACACTGAAAAGGACAGCCAAAAAACAACTGCATGACGAAGAATCAAGAACACCAAAGGTGCTGAGACACATCATCACGAAGCGAATGTCGTGGAAGGAACACTCACTTGACAAAGGAAGATGGAAAACAAAGGCAAACATCAACCCCCTCATGGCACTTGATCAACAGTGCATATACAACAAGACACAATATATGCAAGATTCCAAGTAAACAATGCATGATGGCACTTTATCTCAGTGTGTCTGCATAATTACAAGCTACAATGATAAGAAGACTGGAAATAGAAACGAGAATCAAAACAGAGACACCCTACTCAGAAAAGAGATCCCAGGACCTAAAACAACCATGATATCCACCAGAGTGCTAAAAAGAAAAAAACTGAATAAAATATGCATGGAGTAGAAGCTGGAAATAAAACCCATTTTTCTAGAAAGTACACAGCACAAGCTTTCCAAAAATATAATTTTTTTGAAAAATGGAGTTCAGATGCTCATTCTACGTCTCGCGGAGTGCAAAAAGAAGACCTCAATTTGACTGTAAAAAAACATAGTCAAACAGCAAAATTGGAAAAAATTACCAACACCATGAGGTCGGCCTTGGAACCATCTTTCCGACGCCTATTCGTTCTTGAAAAAATGACTCCGTATGCCCAAGATAGCGACAAAAAACCAACCCCCCCCTAAAAAATCCAAAAAAGGGAGTCTGGTGGCCTGTGGGTGGTCTGGTGGCCAGGGAGCAAAGCTCCGGTGGCACACTGGTGGGGGTCGGGTGGTAGGGCAGCAGCCGGGTGACGGACCGGTGGTGGAGCGATGCTCAATCAAAAAAAAGGGCCAGGGAGTCGAAGCGGCGGGGGCCAGGGCGGAGGCCATAGGCTGAGCAGCAAGCTGAGGCCGCAGGTAGGTGGCGGCAGAAGGTGGTGGGCGCAGGGAGTAGTGGCGGCTGGCGGGAGCGAACAATAGCCGGCGGGAGGCATGTAGCGGCTGGCGGGAGAAACAAAGATGGCAGTCGGCGAGCTTGCAGCGGACCGAAGGCCGGAGCGCATGGGGCCAGAAAGTGTCGGTGGTGCGGGGCACGAGGTAGGGGCAACATCTGTGGGCTGGCCGTACTGACAGCGGTAGCACCTGCAACAAGGCAGGGGCCCCACGGTACCCTGTGTACCGTGAGGGCCCCAAAAAATCTTTTTTTTTTTGCAAAAAAAAAAAAATTTCTTTTTTTTTTTTTCACTTTTTTTGAAAGATTTTTTTAAAAGCAAATTTCGGCTTGCATGCCATAAATTGGCAAATTTTATTTTTTTTTGAATTTTTTTTCTCGATTTGCATGCCAAGGTCGTACGGCCTGGATCTGAGAAAAAAATTGCTCCCAGAGGCTCAGGAACCAAAATAGGTCAAATTTTATATGACCATAGGGGTTTTCGGGCCTTCTGAGCATGATGGTGAGGTCCGATTAGGCCCAAAGTGCTCAGAAAAAAGATAAAACCCTAGGTACATAAAAAATTCTTGAAACCCCAGATCTGCTTCCAAAGCAAAGATTCTCAAAATAAGAACAGACAGCTGTAGATCTGAAGCTCTGATACCATATAGGAGTTGAGAAAATACAACACCATAGGAGCTTAAAGATCTTCTGCAAGCCGAATAACCTGTTACAAGGAGAAAGAATGAAGCAAAATCTGGAGAACATACAAAACACAGAGAATATGCTCAAAAAAAGAGAGCTCAATATTCACAAAAATATGTAATGTGATTCTTACAATGAAAAGAAAGAACTCAACCTTTAATAGGTCAAGAAACCTTAAAAGGGAAAAACTAGGTTTGCACATAATATTTAATTAAAATAATTAATTATATGCACCTAAAGTTAGTTTTAGTGTAAAAGAGATAAAGGGAACTTAAATAATTAAACAAAGAATGTTTAATTAATCAAGTAAATACCCGAATACTCTAACAGTTAGCCCGCTTGTACAAGGACCTTCATGAGGTTGTGTATCTGGGTTATGGTAGTTTGTCAGTTGGCATGACACTTTTACAGATATGGTGCTGGGAGCACATTCCAGTAGCAAGGCCATTGGTGGACAAAGACAGGCCTGCTGGGCGGGCATGTGCTTATGGTTACAGGGGTCTAGTTGTCCAGTGTAAGCTGGGCAAACTAGAGCATTAGAGGAGGGTCTTGGATGATATAAATACAGTCGTCTGGCGACCGTATACAGATTGTGAGGCCTGGGTAGAGGATGGGCTAGAGATGCCCTATGTTTTTATGAGCTAGTTTTTGATAGGGCGGATGCCCTTTGTGATAGAGAGATTTCAGGTGGGAAGGGTGTTGAGACAGTATGGTCAGCAGTAGGGTATACCACAGGGGACCTACTTGTATGCGCGTTGGAGACAGGATGTACCTGATTGGGGTCCTACCATTGATAGTGGAGTAGCTGTAGAGGAGTTCTCTAGCTTCGCAATGTAGATATGGGACTATGCTCCCAAGATATTAGATGCAGGGATGACCCATGAGTTTGCGAGTTTGTTTGCAGCTCATGCTCTTGCCAGGATATCAGATCCTAAGGAGATATGACCGACCTTTGATGATGATGAGGAGGATGTTGGGGGAAATGGAGATGATGGAGATGATGGAGGCGGAGGTGGACAACGGGGGAGATGATATCAGGGGAGGAGAGGAGATAGGGGTAGGGATGGGGGAGGTCGAGTGGAGAGAGCAGTTCGACGAGCTGTGATGGATAGGGGGAGAGGATGGTTGGCCATTGGAACAGGGGAGGAGGGGAGAGTGGGAGAGGTGATGGCAGCGATGGGAGGGATAGATGAGTTACCTCCACCAGCACCTAGGATAGGTAGAGGGATAGGGGTACCCCTTCACAAGTGCCCCTACGGGTCTGAGTCCCGATGCATGTGGAGGATGCGCAAATCAGGACCCTGCAGTTGACAGTTCAGCAGCTGGAGGCACAGCTATTGGCGCAACAGCATCAGGTTACTCAGCTGACGCTAGAGTGAGACACAGAGATACAGCGGCATGGTCGGGCAGAGGAGTTGGTAGCTAGCATTCAGAGAGCGGCAGCAGGGGGCCCGATGAGAGATATTATGAGGGAGCTATCCTTGAGAGTGAGAGAGGTAGCGTATTATAGATGCCATTACGAGGATGCCATGCCCAAGGAGTACAGAGTACAGAGCTTCACATAGGCGAGATTGAGTCGATCTCGAGAGACTGGGACACAGTCAGAGAGCAGAGGCGTGACGGGGCCCTTGAGACAGGATCCTCCTGGAGATCCAGGAGCTGGGACATCAGCTGCGAGACCATCCCCCTCAGGAGATAGTCATACCTGAGAGACGATGTCTCTATTTTATTTTTAGATCATTGTTTTGCTTATACTGGTCACAGACATGACAGATTTTGTACATTTGGATCATTTTTTTGATATTATATATAGATGGCACCATTTTCTTTGATCATGTGATCTGTTATATGGATGCATGTTCTATGTGCTCTTTCTTTACTTTATGATGATGCAGCTTAGATAGATGGATGCATGTTTTGCAAATGTATGATGTATGCTTTGGTATGCTATAAGATGTATCTTGTATGATAATGATAATGATGTGAGATGTATCTTGAAAATGAGATGTATGATAATGATAATGATGTGAGATGCATCTTGAAAATGAGATGTATGATTTGATAATGATGTGAGATGTATCTTGAAAATGAGATGTATGATTTGATATGCAAAATGATATGCAACTACTTTTGAAATGATATGCAACTATTTTAAAATGATATGCAACTTTTTTTTTAAATGATATGCAACTTTTTTGAAAATGATATGCAACTATTTCGAAAATGATATGCAACTATTTGTTTTTGGAGCATCCTCATTCTGTATTTGTTATCCTGATATAACCATATGTTATTTTGCTTTTGATATAGGTATCATCATTGAGCATTGATTTGTTTTTGGGATATGTTGAAAATTTATACAAGCATAATGGTATAATTGAGCCATAATGACCTAAGAAAAATTTTACATGATTTTTTATTTTGCAAGATAGCACAAGCGTCAAGGTATAATTGAACCAGGATGACCAGAGTGCAGATTGCGTATAAACAGATAAGATTAAACCATTTGTATGCGTAAAGTGGAGTCATGTCTTCAGTGATATTCGATGTATCACGTCTTGAGACAAGTATTTACATAGTACAAATGATCACCTCACAGACAGAAGACTAAGAAAATATTGGAGTTTCCCCATGATCTCTAGCTTTGAAGCATTTAGTGAGAAAATGCAGAGAATCCAATAATTTAAAAAGTTCAAATGCAAAAATAGTCAAGACTTTATGCGATAATGCAACATTTAGTACTTCAAAAAATCATCCATCTTTGGTATGTCTGTGATTCTTGTTTTAGTGATCCAATGTTTTGCTCTGCGATGGAGTGAAGTTTTTGGTCGCTGGATGTGATGTTTCTGAGTTTGGCAAATAGTCTTGATGTCTTGAATGTGTTGCAAGTTTTGACGATTCATTGCACCTAGTTGAGTGTGCCTCTTGATGTGAATATGTATAGTGATCTCCAAGCCATGGTGGAATGTCGTAAGAGG
The DNA here is from genome assembly GCF_030272615.1 of Cryptomeria japonica. Lineage (NCBI taxonomy): Eukaryota > Viridiplantae > Streptophyta > Pinopsida > Cupressales > Cupressaceae > Cryptomeria > Cryptomeria japonica. Next base: position 2,059,872 of record NC_081409.1, read on the forward strand.
ATATATGGATAGACTAGGATAGTGACTACACTAAGTATGTCCTGAATGGATATTTTCTAAGTGTCAGGCGATGACCAATAGTACTTTACTGCAAGTTTATAGATATAGCTGGAGGAGTTGTTCTTTCACAATAGTGCCTGTTACCAGGTTTTCACTAGTTGCTTTTATTGTACCCTTTTATTTATTTATTTTTTTTTTGCTTGTTTTTGCTTTTTCCGTGCATTAAACTACTCAAGTGTAGTATTTCTTCAGATGAATACTGTTGGTTGGTTCGTCGAGCACATCTCCTTCCAAAGTTGTAAGCTGATAAGCACCTGATCCATAGACCGATATGATGACATAGGGACCCAACCAGTTAGGTTCAAACTTCCCTTTCTTTTCTCAATCTTGTTGATTTCTTGGATTTTCTTTGAGGACTAGGTCACCAACCTTGAAATTGCGAGGGATGACCTTGTGATTGTAGCTTTTGCACATGCGTTGCTGATATGCTTTGAGATGAGTGTAAGCATGCTAACGTCTTTCATCTAATAGTTCCAGTTCTTGCAGTCGGTTGACCCGATACTCTTCATTTGGGATTAAGCCTTTTAGAGAGACTCTGAGAGACGAAATTTCTACCTCTAGCGGTAAAATAGCTTTAGATCCATAGACCAATGAGAAAGGTGTTGCTCCTGTAGGTGTACAGATGTTGGTTCTGTATGCCCAAAGTGCTGGATTGAGTTGTATATGCCAATCTTTGCCTGTATCATTTATTATTTTCTTGAGAATTTTTAGTATTGTTCTGTTGGATGCGTATGCTTGACCATTCCCTTGGGGGTAGTATGGTGTAGAGAACCGATGTTGTATTTTGAATTATTCACATAGTTCTTGGACATCTTGGTTTTTGAATTGTCATTCATTATCGGTGATGATGGAACTTGGAATACCATATCTGTAGATCAGATAGTTTAGGATAAAAGACGCAATTTGCTTTCCAGTTATTGTGGTCATTGGGACTACTTCTATCCACTTGGTAAAGTATTCTGTTGCAGTTATAATTAACTTGTGTCCATTTGAAGATGAAGGATGAGTTTTGCCGATCAAGTCTAGTCCCCACTGACAAAAGGGCCAGGATGTTGTAAATGGTTGTAGTTCCTGTACTGGTGCATGTATCAGATTGCCATGGATTTGGCATTTAGGACACTTCTTGGTGAAGTGGTAAGAATCTTTCTCCATTGTAGGCCAGTAGTATCCCATCCTTAGCAGATTTTTAGCAAGAGTAGTCCCACTTGAATGTGTTCCACAAATACCTTCGTGAAGCTCGTGTAAAGCGGAATCAGAATCATTACAATCAAGGCAATGAAGAAGAGTACCATCTAGACCTCGACGATAAAAAGTATCAACAGTAAGGGTATAACGGGTGGCTTGTCGGATAATATTACGTTTTTGGTTCTGGGATAAGTCAATGGGTAGGATGTTGTTCTTTAAATAATCATATATCGGTCCATATAAAGGTGAATCCGAACCAGTTAAGGCATAGACAACATGGGATTTGGAGTGGTCATAGGCTGGGGAGAATAGTTGCTCTACCAGGAACTCATAACGATTCTGTTGCTCTAGAATTTGTAGTAATGAAGCGATAGTAGCCATGGCATCGGTTGCTTTGTTGTTCAACCTTGGTATTTGCTCGAAGGTGATGTGTACAAAATACTGTTTGAAGTCATCCACCATTCGTTTGTAGCGTAGTAGCTTGTCATCCTTTGTCTGATAGTCGTTGTTGATTTGATTGATGACTAGTTGTGAATCTCCATAGACCATTAACTCTGTGATTTTCCATTCTACGGCCATTTTGATGCCTATAACCAATGCCTCATATTCAGCCACATTATTTGTACATGGGAACATAAGCCTATATGATCTTGGTATAGTGTGTCCTTTAGGAGTGATGAAGAGAATGCCAACACCCGAACCATGTTGGGTGTAGGATCCATCAAAGTATAGAGTCCATTGCGTGGTAGAAATAGCAAGAACGTCCCTGTCCGGAAATTCAATCTCCATAGTTTGTTTTCGTGGTAATGGTGCTTCAGGTAGTTGATATGCAATTGCTTGTCCTTTGATTACTCTTCGTTCTATGTATTGGATGTCAAATTCACTGAGAATCATGACCCATTTAGCCAATTTGCCAGTAAGAGCTACCTTGCTGAGTAGATATTTGAGAGGATCAATTTTTGCTACTAGCTTAATTGTGTGTGCTAGCATATAATGTCGAAACTTTTGAGATGCGAAGACTACTGTTAGACAAGCCTTCTCAATGAATGTGTAGTTGATTTCTTAGCTATTCAATGTCTCGCTAATGTAGTAGATGGCTCGTTCTTTTCCTTGTTGATCTTCTTGTGCTAACAGTGCCCCCAGTGATATTTCTGTTGTTGAAATGTATAGAATAAGGGCCTTTCCTGTGACTAGTGGTACTAGAACTGGTGGGTTCATCAGATACTGTTTGATTTGATAAAAAGATTCTGCACACTTGGTCTCCCATCTGAAAGGTACATTCTTATGGAGCAAATGATTGAATGGTAGACTTTTATCAGCTAGTTAAGCGATGAATCGCCTGATTGATTGAAGTTGTCCTTATAGAGATCTGAGCTGACTGATATTCTTTGGTGGTGGCATTTCCATAATGGCTTGTACCTTTGCTAGATCCACTTCAATACCTTTAGCTGAGACAATGTAGCCTAGTAACGTTCCTGATGTAACCCGTAAGACACACTTCTTAGGGTTGAGTCGAACTTGGAATTTCTCCAATCGATCAAAGATTTTTGTTAGGATGTTGAGATGTTCTACTCTGGTGAATGATTTAGCTAGTAGATCGTCCACATAGTCTTCCATGAATGTGTGCATCATGTCATGAAAGATTGTTGTCATTGCTCTTTGATAAGTAGCCCCTGCATTCTTTAAGCCAAAAGGCATAACATTCCAACAGTACATTCCCCAAGGATAGGTGAACGTTGTTTTATCTTGATCTTTTGGGGCTATTTTGATCTGATTATAGCCTGAGAAACTGTCCATTAGTGAGAGCATTGCATGTCTTGCTGTAAGGTCTACAATTATGTCGATGCTAGGTAAAGGAAAGTTGTCTTTTGGACAGGCTTTGTTGACATCTCTGAAATCAGTGCAGATTCTGATACTGCTGTCTGGTTTTGATACTGGCACTATGTTGGAGATCCATTATGCATAGTCAATGGGTCAGATGAATCCGACATCTAATAGTTTCTTTAGTTCAGCTTTGACCATGAGTGCCACCTGTGGATTCATCTTTCGTAGTTTTTGTTTGACTGGCTTAACTCCTAGAGAGATGGATAAGTGATGAATGATTAAGTGTGAATCAAGTCCGGGCATATCGGCATATGACCAAGCAAAAGTTAATTTTCTTTTCTTTAAAAAAGATGATCAATGCCGATATTTCCTCCTCTGTCAGCGATTCTGCTAGGTGTATGTTTTTGACTGCTTCTGTGGTACCAATGTTGATTGATTGAGTGGGCTCAATCAATATGGGTGGTCGCTCATGAAAGTGTTCTGGAAGAGTGTCAAGTCTCCCATCTTTAGGTGCCTTAAAAAGGTTTTCACCCTCAGATGAGTCCTTTATTTTTACTTTTTTGTGATCTAGAGCTGCCATTGACTGGTTTTCAGTATTAGATCTTGTATTTGGTTCATTTTTGCGACTGAGAGAATTGGCACTCCCTGGTTTGTAGACATCGTTACTTCGTTCGCTAGTAGAGCCTGTTTCTGGGTTAACGGTACATACGTAATGGATAATAGATTCATCATCTGGGAAAATTGGTAAATCATGTATTTTGGGTTCGTCCCAGTCAATGAGGTCGGGAAAGACAACCAGTAAGGAATCATTCAGTGGATCAAATTCTGCTACTATAAGTGTCAAGACAGAGGTTTCATCATGATTGGTTTTGGTAAAGAAGCCAAGGATTTCGCCGAGGTCTTTGATGGTATCATCTTCCGTATAGACTTGTTCATAATGTTTCTATTTACTTTCCTTGGCATCATAGATATTTTGCGGTCCAAATTCAAGAGGTCTATCTTTTGCATTATGTTCTTCTTGAGAAAGGGATATGGTACCAGTATTATCAATGATATCTGCAGTAGTATTTGAGCAGCTACCCCATTCATATTCATTGGAATCAGTCTCTGAGGCATCATCCCAGATTCTATCAGTGTTGTAAATAGGTATGTTATAGGGTGAAAATAGATCTTTGATGATGGATACCAGTTTGATAGTTTTTGTTGATTCGGTGTTAGATCCTGCTTCTACTTCCTGTATTTGTTCATAGACTATGCCTCCTTGGGGATTAATAATGGTATCAGGAGATGATACTATTAGTTCTTGAGATATTGGTGTTTGAATATGAGCTACGACTGTAGATATGGCCTTCTTGTGACTTAGAAGCTTTTCCTGATGTTGCTTCTGTTCTTGACGTTCACGTGCCTTACGGATTGTTTCTGCTGACTCAAATAGTGCTTCTTGCCGGGATCCTTCTTTGTACTTCTTCTTTGCTTTCCATTGAGGTTTTGGAGTTATGCGCGGTGTCCTTCTTAATAGGAAAGTGAGTTTACAACCCAATCCTGTTTTGTCTCTACTGGGCTGTGAAGGAAGATCTATGGGTTCAGTGACTCCTTCTTTGCGTTTTCCAATAGGTCCTCTACCGTCATATCCCATTTGTTGCATGATTAAGTAGCCCTTTCCATATAGGTGTATTGGTAGAACTATATCTAGAATAGCTACTCTGTTATCTTCTTCCTCATCTTTGTATAACCAACTAAGATTGTCTTTCTCTTCTGATTCATGTGCTAGAGTGCCTAGCTGGATGAAGGTACCATCAAATTTGGTGATGGGCTGAGTTACCTAATGTGTTGATGTAATAGGAAATCCATGAGATCTGGGTGATGTCGGTAATTTGGCCAAACACATGGGTTCCAAAGAGTATTCTCCCATACCTTGTTCTTTGATTTGCATTTTCGGCTTGAAATCTCCAGATAATGATTCGGGCTTTCCCTTCTATAGATCTGATGTTGAGGATCTTTGCTTTTCCCTATTATGAGGAACCAAACTGTCCTGGGCTGCCTCCAGTGCATTACAATGTTGAAATGGATTGTGATCAACAGATATAGAGACCTCTTGTCTGTTATAAGGAAATTTGACACACTAGTGATACGTAGAAGGTACTGCTTGCATTTCATGTATCCAGGGTCGACCTAATAAAATATTGTAGGTGAGGTCTATATCTAAGACGTAACACATAATATCTTTTTGCACTGGTCCAACTTGAATGGGTAATATCATGGTTCCTTTAGACGACCTTTCCTCATCATCATAGGCCTTTATGGTAATCTTTTTATGGGGATCAATAGACTCCTCTGAGAAGCCTAATGCACGGATAAGCTTTAAAGTACATATATTAAGTCTAGCTCCTTCATCTATTGATACTCTTTTTACTCGGTGTTTATAAATGATGACTTCAATATGGAGAGGAGTGTTATGCGGATGACTCAAGGTGAGATTATGAGGCCCTGTCATATGAGCAACCATGGCTTGAAATCTGTCTGCATCCAGATCTTGAGGTACATTTGTTTCCAAGAGCGCTTGTTCCAATATGTTTTTGTGTTTGGGTAAAAGTTTCAGCAATTCTAGTATAGATATCTGAGCTGGATTTTTGCGTAGTTGGCTGACTAAATCATATTGGATTTTTGGTGTAGTGGTTGTAGGTGCGGTATGTCCTTTCAAGACATATTTCTAAGCTCTAGTTGTGACATTGATAGATTCATGATTATGCTGGTCTCGGATGGTGATGACATTTACCTGATGGTCTTTAGCTAATATGTGATTGATGGTGTTATTGTAGATGTGGTTGATACAAGCTCCACGTGTATCGTTTGAGGTTGAAGCTCCATCTTTGTTGTCATTTGGAAGAGGATTTTTAAAGGCTCTGTGGTCACCATTTTTTTTGAGACCATCTACCGTTAAGTCACCTTGATCAATCATGTCTTGAACAATGTTTTTCAATCTCTTGCAATCGTTTGTTCGATGACCTTTGTTACGATGAAAATCACAACAGTGTGAATCATTCCACCAAGGTGGTTTGATTTGGGGTTCATAGTTGATGATTGCAGGCAAAGAGAGAATCTTGTTTTCCAGAAGCTCTCTGAATGCTGACTCTAGTGATTGCTCGAGTGGTGTGAAGACACATTTTTGGAAATTGTTAGTGTCGTCGCGCGAATTGTTATTAGGCCCTGAATTCGTGGTTTTGTTTTGAGTATCGTTGGTGTTGTTTGCGTTGGGTTGACCTTGATTGGTGTTTGGTTCATATGTGTTAGTGTTTGGATTAGCACCTTTAGGATTTTTCATAGCGTGAGGATTTCCGGATAATACGAGCACTGGTTGCTTAGATTTTGGATCATGCGATTCATTGTTGCCTTCGTTTTTGTTTCGAGTCCAGAATCAAGACTTGTCCAAGTTGCTGTTGTTTTGGTTATTGTAGTTTGATGAATTTGTTCCTTCTTTGAAGAATTTGAGCATTCCCTTTTTGACACATGCTTCCTCTACTTGAATGCCATTTTCAATCAATTTAGCGAAAGAAGGTATGCATTGGAGTTTGAGCCTGTAACTCATCTCACCATTCAAGTTGTCGATGAAGATTTCCATTTTCTCCTTTTCAGGAATATCTCAAGGATATCGTGATACCATACGTCACTAGCATTGAAGGAATATCATGAATGTTTTGTTGTTCTTTTGTTTGGTGTTGCAGACGTCTAGCATGGTTATAGCATGTTGAATTGTATAGGAATATTGTGTTATGAACTTGTTAACCAATTCATCAAACGATCTGACAGGCGGTGTAATTTTGGATAACCATTCCATTGTTTTCCCTCCCAAGCTTCTTGGGAATAACCTCATAAGATAGGTGTCATCATGAGCAAATTCAAGACTCATGGTACAGAATTCTCTGACATGATCATGGGGATCACTTTTCCATTGTACTTGTCAAATTTAGGCACATCTGAGTTTGGAGGAAAAGGGATCATGTGCAAGGAAAAGGGATAAGGACAGATTTCGTTTAATGAGTACCGCACTGTTGTCCCTTATTGCATGTCTTGCATTTGTTGAGTAAGGGCAACCAAAGGCACATTGTTTTGCTGAGGGAAAGGTTCTTCCCTTGTATTGATCCTGGGTTGAAACAGTGTATGGAACGGTATGTTTTGCTTCAGAATGTATTGTCTTGGTGTATGTTGCTCTGGTATGTTTTGATCTGGGATGTTTTGTCTTGGTGTATGTTTTTTTGGTATGTTTTGATCAAGGATATCTTGTTCAAGGTTGCGTGCTTCCCTTTCCCACTGTCGTTCTTGATATTTGTAATGTTGAGGTCACATTCTAAACACATCTGCGTCAAGGTTTTCAGGGAGTTTTACTCCTTTACTTGTGAGCATGAGCAAATATTTTTCTTTGTCATTTTCCATGAGCCTTTCTACAAGATTTTGGAATGAAGCGCTTTCCTGACATTCCTGAAGAAGCTCTTCAGAAATTTCAGTATCCTCTAGGTGTGGACCTTCAAAAGGATTTGACAACCTTCGATTTATACTGGAATCTGCTTGTGCCTTGCTTTTTTGGTTTTGTTGAGAGTGAGTAATAGGCATTTTAGTAGAAAATTTCAGTGACGAAGGGGACAAAATCCTCTTTGATACGTTGCTTGGGGGTTGGTGATTTAGGTCGGGGTGTGTTATAAGTGATACACTCATCGGGCAAGAATGTCGGATTGATCCTTCCTCCACAGTTTATGATTTGATTAAAAGTGGATTTTTGACAATATGCCCTAGTCTTTAAAGGCTCTTTGTCAAATTCGTTGGATTTGTTTTGGATATAACGTTTGACGTGATGAAGGAATACTCGATGAGATTTGAAGAGTTGACAATTGATGTATAAAAACTTGTTTCTCTTGATAAATTTGGAAAAACTTGGTTGTTGTTTCCTTAACGTGATGTTACAATAAAGATTCTTTCTTCTTAGAATATGGGGATTAGTCATGTATAAGTGATGAATGGTTTCCTTTGATTTGTTTTGGATTTAGTTGATCTTGTTTTGTAAATTCAAGTTTGACTTTTATCAAAGTGAAGGTTTAGATGCCCCTTCATGACAATGCGTGTCAAATGATATGGATAAAAGTCTCTCGATATGGAAACTTGATTTGACAACCTGAAGTTTTTAAACAAGTGTTTTTGAGATGAAATCTGTGAGATGATAAAGGATCCTTTTGATACTTGTGATGATGTTTTCGGATTTTGATAGGATAGATATTTTTTATCGTGTGATCAATTTTGGATTTTAACAATGTTTGTTTTGACACAAACTTTGCTCAAGAAAAGGTTTTTACAGCTTTGTTTTCGCTACTCTGCTTTGATGAAAAATGATGCTGATGAAAAGAGGCTTTTGAAGATGTTTTCCAAATTTTCAAAATTCCTCACTATTTTGCCCCCTATCTTTCTGTTTTTGGTCATGCACTAAAATAGAGACAAGATGTGCTACTAAATTTACTTCACGCACTAAAAGATCTACCACACACGTTAGGCTGCCCCCAGCCACGTGCTAAAGTTTCGACTGTTAAAAGAAAAAATTCTGCCTGTTTTGAAAAGCTATGCGTTAGTATGGGTCTATGACACGCTAACTGTTAAACCCCACGTGCTAAAATTCGACTTCCACGTGCTAAGTTGATGCTTCAACGCGCTAGGCTGTTTTCTTGATGCGCTAATTGTTTAACACTGTTTTGGAATTTTGGATAAAATGCTACTATTTTGACCAAACACGCTAACTTGATGCTTGGATGTGCTAACAAAAGTACCCTACATGCTAAGAAGTTGTTCCCATGTGCTAAATTGCCCTAGTTTTTCCCTTGGTTGGTTTCTTTGCAATTTTTGGACTTGATTGAGTTTTTTAGTCTTGATGGATGATTTTCTGAAGTAGTAAATGCAAGCACAACACAAAAAAGACAACTATTTTTGCCTAATCTAACAAAAATTGTATGTTCTACGAGGATGTGTTCAAATCCCCAATGTTTTAATAGGCTTGGATACGAATAATACACTTAAGAAAGACTCTTTATTCAAAGGTCATAAATAACATCATATCCCACTAGTCTCAATACTCCGTCAGCTCAAACAGTCGTGTCACCCCCTAGAGGGCGCCTATTTTTTTGCCTTTTGCCAGAAATTAACTCAAAGTGAATCGCTTCGCAATTGAGTAGTTATCTTGGGAGATATATGGTGAGTGATCTTGGGGGCGGATTCTTCCCCACCCTTGCACTATGATGTTATAAATGTCTGGTTACTGACTCAGTTCAAGGTTTCTATTTCTATGGTTCGTAATCAGGCTTCCTATTTGGCCGTCAGTGATAAAATCCCTCAAGAGGCTTCCCAACTTGTAGAACAAAGGCTTTATGTATCTCGAGGATACTGAGGGAAGGCTAATCACTACGTGCAACCGTTGAAAAGGACTTTCATCACTTTCCACTTTTCATTATAGTGGGTTGGAACACTTGGCGTCAAAGTCGTTTCCCACTTAGGTCGTTCCCTTCACACCGGCCATAAATGGCTTTAAGAGTTGATTCCAACTCCTTGGGAAGGCAGGCCTACTAAAGGATTTTATTTGCTTGAAGTAAAGAAAGCTTTAAGAGCGGTCTGAATTTTTGATCACCCAGTTAAGGGGAGAGCATATTCCTTCCACATTCGAGACAAGGCAAACAATTTTTCTTTTTAGCCTTTCAAGATAAATGATTTGCTAACTTCTATTGGGAGATGTTGCTCCAAAAAATAAGGTGTTAATTTTATTTCCCCAAATCAGTGATTATTTAATCTAAGAAAATAATCGAGTCAACAAAGCAAAAGGTTTGATTTGGTCAACAAAAGAAAAATTGGTAAACAAAAGGGGAATAACTTCCCTCTTTGATTGCAACAAAATTTTTAGGTGAGGTTCTTTCCTTTGCAAAAAATTTGAAAATGAATCCTTTTATACACCAAAGGATGGTGAAGTTCTTTTAATAGCTACTTTTGCAAAAAAGGAAGGTTTGTATGGTTCTTTTTAAAGCCCAAAAATAGGTTTTCTCCTATGAAAGCAAGAAATGTTTAGATTTGTGGTTCTTTTTATAGCCCAAAGGAAACAAGTGAGTTCAATTTTAAGAGTAAAAGAAGTTCAAAATTTTAAAATAACTTAACTAAGTTAGTGAAAATCCTAACTATCTTAATATTTTTAAAATTAAGCTCCCATCTACAACAAATTTGTTAGAATCCTGCAAGAAAACAAGTGGAAAATGTTAGATGGTTGGTGGACTTCAACAAGTCTACTTTTTTACTCCCGGTTACAGATTTTAAATTTTTTATTTCTGTCTATTTTCGATGTGCTACAGAACAAACTGTATGCGCTACAAAATATCCGTGATGCGCTAAAATAAATTTGTGATGCGCTACACTATTTTTGGGATGCGCTACTCTGTGTTCTGGAAGCACTGCTCTGTTTTTCTCCCGCGCCGCGACCTACAGGAAAAGTTTAGTATTCTAATACGTTAATAAATAGACTTGACGTGCTAGATGATGGACCCAACGCGCTGAACAGTGAACTGGATGCGCTAGGGAATGATTCCCATGCGCTGATTCTCGTTTCACGCAGACCTGCAAAAGTGGTTATATTTGAAAACTGATTTGATATATGGGGTAATGCCCCACGGTGGGTGCCAGAAATGTATGCGGGAAAAGCGGGCCGATAGAACTCAATATGTGAAAAATGAAGCCTAAGGAGCCTTGCTCATACACCCACAGGACTTCTTGGTGCAAGCTATGGAGTCATGAAGGATGACTCAACTTCCCAAGGATGGTTCCATGGTTCTGTATCTCACAAGGTCCCTCAAACCAATTTTTTTGCTCTCAGATCACTGGGCAAAATGGTTTAGGGATGACAAATGCAAGAATGAGGGATGCTTTTGTTGATTTTATATGAGATGCATCCTAAACTATGCATGATGCTACAAATGCAATAAACTAGTTATAAGATGACAAGATTAGTAAACAATACTATCCTAGCATACTATATTAGTTCATTATTTAAGCTAAAAGATAAGGAACATACTCTAAATTAGCATATTTAGATTAATTCCTGTTTAAAAGAGAAGCTAAATGATGAGCATAAAAATGAGATATGAAAGCTTGAATGGATTTAAGTATAAGTGTGATGCTAAAGACTTGGATATCTAAAAATGGAGGAATGGGAGCTCTATTTATAGCAAAAATAGGGCAATGGATGGTTAGGATTGAAAGAGGCAATAAAGGGCCAAGTTTGAAAGTTGGGAATCCATGTTTGCAATTGGCACCATTGAAATGGTGACAATTGTTAACATAAGGTTGGTTGAGAGGAGATGTAAGAAACATTAAACGCTTGAGAAGACATCATGGTTACCCTAGGGGTTAAGGGTTAAGGTTAAGTTAGGGTTATCCATTGGATAAAGCTTTTACCCAAAGGATAAACTCTTGTGCAAAGGTTTAAGGATAACCATGGTCAAAGCAATAAATGCTTAATGAGACCCTTGGGTTAGATGGAGGTTGAGTTTATGGAAATTCTTTAACCATGTAAAAGGGTTGAGTTAACCATTAATGGTTATGAAGACTTTGGGGATAAATTTGTAAGAGTCCTTCCAAATTTGGGGGCATTCAACAAGTTAGCTTGTTTAATGGATAAAGGCTTTAATGCATTTTGAAGACTTTGCTCCAAATTTGAGAAGTGACCTCCTCAAATTTAGGGAAAAGGGATAATGGATGGGTTTGGGTTAATTAATTAGGTTTAGAAGAATCTAGAAGAGGTTAGAAAGAGGGTTAGGATGCAAGTGGGAGGTGTAGGATTTTGCAAGTGGGTGAGGGAAAATAGGTTTTAATTGAATTTAATTAAATTTGGTTGTAATTAAATAAATTAGATTTACTTAATTTAGGATAACTATTTTAATTAAATTTGAATTTAATTAAAAAGTGGACAGGGGCTTTAATTGAATAAAATGAATTTATCCTATTAAATGGTATAGTGAATTTAATTGAGTAATTTACTTAATTAAAATAGAGGAATGTGGATAATTTAATTAAATTGGATTTAATTAAATAGAGAAATGAACATAAAATATTCATTTAGGAATATGGTCATTTTTATACATCTACAGTAAGTATCTCATGTAAATGAAATATTGCATCAAAATATTAATAAATTGCAAACGTTTTTTTTTTTAATCAAACAATGCAAGCAAAATTGATGGTACCAAGCAAAAATGCAAGGCTCTGAATTCAATAGAGTGCCCACAGAAGATGACAAGAGAATTGCCTACCAGCAAGGCTATTCAGTCGTGGCTGATCGGCTACGAGAATTGAGTGGGCATACACAACATTCGAGTGCATCCGTCACACAGGTAAATATGTTGAATGGAAGTTGTTTCAAATTGAATACTTTACCAATAATCTAATTGATGTTGAGTTCCAACATAAAGTGACTATATTTCTTTTAAATAAGCACGCAATGATAACAATGTGCATGTCATTGGAATGCAGCCTGTTAATTGTGAAACACCACCTGCACATGAAGGTCTAGATGTGCATCCCAGTAGTGGAGGTATTCATTTGCTATTCAAATTTATTTATTTAGCTATTAATACAAGTATATATATATATATATATATATATATATATATATATATATATATATATATATATATATATATATATATATATATATATATATATATATATCTTAATTTGTAATTAGAGTATTAATTAGTGTAACCTTTTTTGTTAATATTTTAGAGCATGTAGTCGGTGGTGAGCAAGTGGAACATGATGTGGGTACACAACCTCAAGAACGTGATGTTCCCCACTCAGGTAAAGAGGACCACTATTATTGCTTTAAACAAATATAATTGCAATTGGTGTTTAGCATTAATGTAACCTTTAGTATTTCAACTCTAGATGATCTAGAGGGTGTTCAACATGTTGAGGTTGAGGCTACACAAATTGATGTGGCCCCATTAGGTAAAGAGAACAACAATTATGTTCTCTAAATTAATGAAATACTTGTAACAATAATTTTTTTTTTTTCTAATTTAACCAATTTCTTTGTTATTGCAGAGGACCCCCCTTCACTTCAGTGTCCTTGTCCTCAGTATAGGACTAGATATACATTGATATCATGAGCAGTTGGTGGAACATCTGCAGAGGGGGGAAATGATGAAGAAATCAATGTTCCACTTAGTCTTTTCATAGCTACAAAGAAAAAACAAAGAAATAAATGATTGTAATCTAACTAATTTGATAATGACTGATTTTTATGTGTTAGTGAATGTAATTATGTGCTAATTAATGGTTATGGACGATATGTGTTAATTAATATTGATGAATGTTGCATGTTAATTAATGTTAATCAATGTTATGTGTTAATGAACGTTATGTGATATTAATGAATGGATGCTATATTTTATTAATGGTAGAAAAAATTAATGAATGAATGTTATAAGATGTTAACGGGGAATTTAGAGTGATGTTAAGGGGGGGGGAGGGGCCAAATGAGCTTCCACCTTCACATGGTTGGCCCTGTTAAGTAGAGAATATTAAACTATTCTCGAAACCAAGTGAAGCGCAACAAGGTAACACAATTTTCAATATTTCATTATGTTGAATAGTTAATCTTATTGAATAATGTATATTGAATCTTAATTGCAGGGTGGAAGTGGAGCCAACACAAACAACAACACCACAAGTTGCTAGGTATAATGAACTCCCATATTGTCTTGTCTATACACAAACAATATGAGTTTCTTCTAGTGTTGATATCCAAGGTAGGACTGCAAAAGTTATGAATATGCCTCATCCTTGTAAGTTTTTTTATTACTTGTAAGTAATGAATATTCCTCATGCTTGTAAGTTTTTTTATTACTTGTAAGTCATGAATATTGCTCTTTAGTTGATTAAAATTAAATGAAAATCTTTAATGAATACACAAAACTATATACATATGCAGGCACACCATGGTTGAGATGGTCCAACTCCCTAGTCTCACTCTACGACTAAGCTCATGCCATATCTAAATCAAATACATCTCAAATACATGGTCAATGGAAAGCTACAAAGTGCCATTTTCATACATAAGCAAGACATACACAATTGGGCAAAATCACCAAGAGAACGGTAAAAAGTGTGTTTGAGATTGTATCATGGATGCTTTTAAGGATTGTATCAAGGATGCAAAAAATCTCTTCATTAATCCTTGACTCATGATTGCTATAATACTTCTTTAGACTTCTCATGTCATTTGTTGCACTTCTTCACTATTTTGGACTGAGTTTCAACTATGAATTTGCCTTGACTTATGATTGTACCTAGCTTTGTCCTATCTTTGTAAGCTTCCTCTTTGAATTGTGGTTGTAGCTTTGATAATACCTTTTTAATATTGCACTATTTGTAAGGAGGACAACTCCTAATGCATGTTGCAAATTGTGTTCTAGTGACTGAGACTAACCTAATGCATCTCAAAATGACATAAATTGCCAGGATGGAGATATAGTAGATGAGTTCAAGAATGTTGTTGTAGAAATTATTCGATTTTTGTTCTTGAAATTTATGTATATACACTATTTATAGTCTACTCTATATTTCCTACTCAACTACTCCTATTGCTTTAAAATGAAATGTGAATTGAGGAATTGTATTCTATAGATTACCAGTGCCTTTCTTCATTGCTTGGGCTATAGAGTCTTTATATTTCTTTAGGACTTATTGTGTAAATGGTCTGTATATTTATATTCAATTTAAGGCTCAAAGTTAGTGGTCTATATATTTATATTCTTGCAGAGTTTCTTTACAAATTCTTTTGATCATTTTTCCTCTGTCCTGGTATCCATTTATAACATTATGGATGCATACAAGCTTTAGACATCCCTAAGGAAAATTAGTTACAACCATAGCTTCTTTCAAGAAGCAGTTACAAGTCTTTTTCTGTCTCAACGGCCTTTTCGGTTGGTAACTCTTCTGCAACATCTTCTAACTGTCCTGGAGAATCTTCCAACTATTTTGGAGCATCTTCCTCTTGCACCGCATACCTTTTGGTCCACTCTTGGAACACATAATTAGTAGGCCATGAGTAGCCAACAATCATTTTCTCTAACTTAAGTAACCTTTTCCAAGAGTTTCTTATTTTCCTCACCTCTGATTCCAAAAAACCGTAATGTGATTTTATGTTTTCTATCTCCTCAATTGTTTTAGAAAACAGAGAGGTGTCATATTTGTTAACAATTTCATTTACCTTGAAAGACAAATTAGCTCCTAGCTCATCAAGCCATACCTGTTTGTCCTTCAACTGATTTTGGCTAACAAAACCCCCAGGAAATAATTCAAATTTATGCTTAGTATATTCTTTCCTATACAAGTTAGCTTTCCTCTCTACATTGGCTCTTCCTTCTGCTAACTTTGTCAAACCTTTTGCCAACTCACATGTGGATTTGATAGTAACATCAGATCCTGCTTCATCATAGGATGCACACATAAGTTCTAAATCCACTTCTCTTGGCATCCACTTATTCAAAATAGGCTCTAAAATAGGCTCTAAAATAGAGTGTCTAAAATTCTTTTCATATTAGTGTGCATAGTGGGGGCCTCTACTATATCATCAAAACTCAAAATGGTGGCCTTTACCTTCTCTTCATACTTACTTGCAAACAAGGCTTGAGCCTGTTTCATTTTTTCCAACTCATGTTGAAAAGTCTCAGCTGGTTGAAAACCAGAAGGCATAGGAGAAGGGGAGAATTCTATAATAGGACTGGTAGGTGGAGGTCTTGCTAGAGAAGAAGAGATTTCCAGGGTAGAGGACTCACCTCCTTGGTGTTGTCCTACCAACTAGCTCTAAAGTCTAGCAATAATAGTATCCCTATTGGCTACCTCCTTTTTGGCTTCATTATAAGCCTTTAAAATTGTCTCCAACTTGACTTGGAGATCAGCTTTTTCCTTTGCTTCTTTCTCTGCTACTGCCACATTAAACTTTTCAGTTTCTAAGACTGTACTAGCAGCTTCTACCACCCCTGTATCCTGGACTCTTTTTACTATCATACCTCCTAGAAGATTAGATCCCGAGGTATCTTTCCTTCTTCTACTTTCATCCCTCTTGAGGGACCACATGACCAGAGAAGCATTATCTTTGCTAAATGTCACTCCCTCCATTGGCTTGGTTTCTTTTCTAACTGCTTCAAGAACCAATGCATCTGTTATATCCCATTCAGGGAGGATTAGAACACCAGCCTTTGACACCATCTCTCTTCCAGCTTTAGGAGTGATAGCTTTGAATTCAACCATCATTTCTTGTTTAACCTCTTCTTCCACTGAATTTGTATCTTTGTGAGGCTGCTCACTCATTCTTGTTTCACATCTAGCCTTGAATTGTTCAATGTTTTGTTTCCATACAAATTGCATGAAAGCCCCTGTTGTGACAAAATTGTTGTCAGCTAGAAACTCTTCACTAGCTTGTTTGACAATGAGGTCTAATTCCTTTCCCTTTAGCTCAACATCAATTATATTCATTTCAGGACTAGGTGGCTCTTCCGGCATTCCCTCTTGGGTCTCATCATAGGTGTATGCAATTTCACCGAGACTCCCTAACTGTAGCAATTGTTCGGCCACTACTTGCTCATCTCCTATGTGAATAGGGGATTGAGATGGAGAGTATTGAGACTCATCAATTTCAACTTCCTTCCCTACTCTTTGCCTTTTAGGGGAATCTTGAATATCAATGACATCTTCAATGGCCCTTTTTCCTCTTGAAGTGGAAGGCTCACTTGTCACTAGCATCATCACAGTATATCTAGATTTTTTATGCATCATATAATTACTAGGTGGGATAGCCTTAGCAAAGGCAGGCTTAGCTAAGACCAATTTAGCCCTATCAGGATCATTTTGCATTATAGCCTCCCTTTTTTCTTTCAGGGTTTTCATTAGGTCTTCAAAATAAAGAATTAAGAATTTAACCTTCTCTTCAAAAGGGGTAAAACTAGAAAGAGGGTCATAGCTAGAATCAAATTGATGAATAAAATCAAGTCCTCTTTTGTATGCAACCCACTTCTCCTTTCTTAATTCTTGCTTGTCTAAGTTGAATTCATTTCTAATTAAATCTTCAGGAAATTGAAATTGGTGAGGCCTACTTTTACATACTGCCCTCTTTCTGAACATGCCATTGAAGAAATCCTCAGGGTCTACACACCTTGAAACTGTAGTTGACAACATATATGGCTTAAAGAATTCTTCAAAGTATTTCCAACCACCTTTGGTAATTACAAAGTGATGGGCCATGGTAATAGTTGGGAAAATGGTCCCTTTACCCCTATTGGTCAGCTCAACCTCTTGTACTCCTCCAATCTATCTCAACACTCTTGCAATCCCTATCTTCAATGGGACCTGATAGGGCAGTAGATATGGGGTTCCTCTAAAGCCATATACTCTGAAAATAGTAGAAACAAGGTACAAATACATCTCTCCCTAGTTGTGAACAATTTTGATATCTTCTGCAAACCCTTTAGGCCTAAGGAATTCCAAAAGAGCCTTAGGAATCCTAGGGTTTTCTACACATAAAAGAAATATAATCTTAGATTCAAAGCATCTATCAAACTTCAGTAAACTACCATCCTCTCTATCCCAAGATAGAACAGTGCTCCAAAGTTGCACAGGAATCTCCTCTTTTTCTTTAACCTTGACCAAATCCATATCTTTTGCAAAATAATCAGCACCTTTGAACAAAAACATGTGCATTAACAGGGAGTACCATCCAAATGGCCTATCCACCTTACCATTTTTAATCCATACAAGCCCTGCATGAATAGCATCAATGAGGTATGGGGCAAAATTAAATGTTATTTCCAGAGAAGGGTTTAGAATTTGGGCAATCATCAGCATATAATGGGTTGGCATATGTTTCTCAGAATCTTCTCCAAAGATCAAACACAGTGTCCAATACATACCCTTAGCTCTTAAAGTAAACAAATTCAGGGAGAATAGTTCCATTGTACTAGGGCCTACAACTGTTAACCCTCCTATTTTAACAAAGAATTCTCTCAATGGGCCACTCCTAAGATGATCTCTTTGTGCATTGTAGACTTAAGCTAATGCTTCAAAATCAATAGGCTCAAGATAATTTGAAGATTCATTAAGCTTGAAAACATTTCTAAACTCATCATCTTTGATTTCAACTAGGGTTGATCCCTTTATATTTCTGATACATCTGGCAGCAGGGTCATAATTTTGTGCGATCAGGGTCAACAAATCTACATCCATGAACACACCAGGGACCACAAGCTTCTCCACATCCAGTTCCCAGATGCTATTCAAAGGGGCGGGGGCATGTCTTTGACCAAAACCAACTTTAAAAAGACTTAGACCTGATATCCCTATTTCGGGGTCCCTTAACCAATTTCCTTTGTCATATAGGCCATCCCCAATTTTCAAACGAGGGTTTTTTGGTACTAACTCTTTGGCCCTAGCCCCGACATTAGTTGACATGGTTAACTGCTCTAGAAAGTCATCACAGATGTTTTTGTCCTGATAGTTCACCTTTCCTATCAATTCCTGTCTGGGTGCCATTTTGAAAGTATGCAACTATGCCAATTATCAATCAAAGTAGTTCTTTAACAGAACAAAACCACAATTCAACAATTTTCAAGCAATGGGTAAGCAAACAACAAGAAAACCTGATTTCGGCTTGAAGAATTCTTCTCTGCAACAACTTCTATGAAATGATACCTTTATTCAATTGATGCGAGAGTATATATAGAAATTGGGCTTCTTAACTATGACATTAACACTGTATGCTTCGGCCATCCCTTCAGAATTGAATTCATGAAAGAATTCAAAAATTTGGCTCCAACGGGTCAAAACTATCCAAAGTATTTTTTCTTTTCGCTCTTTCGCTATTTCACAGAGCATAAAACCCTTGCATGTTCATCTAGCAAAGTCACGCCAACCATCCGATCAGATAGAACTTGCACTGCTTTTATCTTTTGACTTTTCCTCATCCAGCAACAGGCTAAAATTCCTTTCGCTATTTCGCGAATGGTAACCATCGTGCACTTTAACCCAGTGAAACGACGCTAGCCATCCGATCAGAGAGAACTTGATTGGTCTTTATCATGTCCTGACCTGACAGTTTACCTCACTAACGGCGCACTAAACGGTTAAGGCTAACAGTCTTCGCTATTTCGCAAACGGTAACTGTCCTGGTCCTTCGGGCTGCGAAATAGCGCCCACCGTTGGATCCTCCTCGAGATACCCGCTCTTTAACAACTTTAATCCGGTAGATGTGGGCCCTCTAATTCAGCGCTATCAACCTTGGCATTCGATCTCCTAAGAAACCGACGTGGCAACTTCTTACTTGCCGAAAAACTTCCATGGGATCCACTTCTAAACTGCCACCTGTGCTTGATAGGTCACCTCTTCGTTGGCAGTATGATTCAATTTGTCTATTGGGCCCACCACCTGGTTGCCAAGTTTATTCTTTGATTTACTTAACCTCGAGGCCATGTGTGACTTTCTAATTTGCCACCTAAACCACCTAGACCACTAACTGGACTGTCATGTCATTTCACTACTTTGTGAAGGCTAAATCTCGAGCACCTTTTGGCCGCGAATCAATGCGGGCCATTGATCTTTCTTTGAACCAACCACCCTTTACTCTTTGGAAAACCTGCCTGCTTCTAGGTCCCACAACTTTTTTCTATTTTGCGGAGGGTAAAACTCGATCATCTTCATCCCACGAAACCACACGATCCATCCAATCAAAAGAGAAATGATCGGTCTTTAACTTTAGCTTTACTACCGCGTGGACCCACTTTCCTTTTTGCCATTTCATGATAGGTAACTCGCAATCATCTTCATCCCATGAAATAACGCCCACCGTTGGATACTCCTCGAGATACCCACTCTTTAACAACTTTAATCCGGTAGATGTGGGCCCTCTAATTCAGCGCTATCCACCCTGGCATTCGATCTCCTCAGAAACTAAAGTGGAAACTTCTTACTTGCCGAAAAAATTCTGTGGGATCCACTTCTAAACTATCACCTATGCCTGACAGGTCACCTCCTCGTTGGCAGTATGATTCAATCTGTTTGTTGGGCCAACCACCTGGTCGCCAAGTTTATTCTTTGATTTACTTAACCTCGAGGCCACATGTGACTTTCTGATTTGCCACCTAAACCACCTGGACCGCTAACTGGACTGCCATGTCATTTCGCTACTTCGCGAAGGCTAAATCTCGAGCACCTTTTGGCCGCGAATCAACGCGGGCTGTTGATCATTCTCTAACCAGCCACTCTTTACTCTTTGGAAAACCTTCCTGCTTTGGGGACCCGCCACTTTTCGCTATTTCACGTAGGGTAAAACTCGATCATCTTCATCCCATGAAACCATGCGATCCATCTGATCAAAAGAGAAATGATCAGTCTTTAACTTTAGCTTTACTACTGCATGGACCCACTTTCCTTTTCGTCATTTCGCGATAGGTAACTCGCGATCATCTGCATCCCACAAAATAATGCGGGCAGTTAGATCTTAGGGACTTGCACTGCTTTTATTCCTTCTATTGACCACCTCGCCCATGCATAGTAGGAAGGAAATGCCGACATCAATAATAATTTTTTGTTTTTGATAAAAATTATCATCGTCAGAATTACGACGACTACCAAGCTTTCGACTGACGATGTAATCGACGGACATACAGCATCGGCAGAGTCCATTGGATTGTCATATTTCTGACAGGTATGGCATCATTGACCAATCTGACGCCGAGTTTTCGATGGTTGATTTTGTCAGTACTCCGACGAAAATTCATCGCAAATTCGACAAACGACCGTCAAAAATCAGCTCCGAATGTACTAGTGTTATCTTGCACAACTGATGAAGAGACAAAACTTCTAAGGCATATTGAAATTAACACCTAAAAACTAATAGAAGGATTTAAAATGGGAGCTAAGATAAGCTCTAAGGCTAGACTTGTACTCTTTCTCCTATCCTATGTTGGTATGTGATGCTGAATTCTAACTGCCATGCATCAATTAGTCCATTACCATGCACCGACCATACATCGATCAGTCCATGCATGCATAGGATAATAGATAGTTAGCATGCATGCATAGATTAGTAAATAATTTAGCTCTAGTTATATCAGAAACTCACCGTAAAAGACAGTTAGTTTTGTTCCCTAATCGGTGGTGTGAGATCCTCTAAAAAAGAATGGAAATGTAATCTTTTTTATTAGTCAATCAATAAAAAAATTATGTTTGTATTTCTGTTGTCCTCTATTTTCATATTGGTATTAGAGCTAGGACCATTAGAGTTGGCCTGGGCCCTCCCATGAGGGAATATGACCCCAATTTTGTGAGATAGTGGTATAATTAGATTGATTGATTTTGCTAAAAGTTGCAGAAGCAAAGAAAGAGGAACATAGTAGAGACGTAGGTGCAAATTTTGTCCAGAACATCAAAAGAAGAGACTGGTGTTTAGGTAGTTCTCATAATTGATTCGCCATACTAGAGTCTGCAAGTTGTGACAAGAAAAGGAGAAGTTGTTGTTCTCTATGCGTCATATTCATTGCCCAACGAGAAGAATTGAAATAAAACTTGTAGCTGTTAAGTGTGGAGAATTTGGGCATAATAATTGTTTAAAGAAGCCCATTGAAGTAATCAATTTTCAGCCATGGCAACAAACAATATTTGATAAAGGTATCGCAATTGATTGATGGTGTGTCAATTATTGCATAAGATCTACTTTCCTATGGTGAGTTTTTTTGGTGAATCCAAGTGTCGATTATAAGCAATATGACTCTAGTAATTGATATTCATGAATCCAAGTTTGATGGTTGAAAAATTGCATGTCACAAGAAATAGATTAGGGTCATAAGTTTGTTTGTGAGAACTGTATTTGTTTGAGGAGTAGAGCAAGTTAGAAGGAGTCCACAACCTAACCACTCAAAATTGGTCATGGTGAAGTTGTAGCTTAAGAAGGGAGAACCTGCATTGCTAGTCATTGCATGAGGTCTAGATGAGATCAAAGAGTGAATTAAAGATTGAAAAAGAGCTTGAAGAGCTTAGAGATTAGGAGAAATTGGATGCTGAAGTATAAGACCCAGATCAGATTGTGGGTATTGTGAGGAAATTGTTGTAGCAATAGCTTCTAGAAAGATCTACTGAAAAAAAAAGGAAATCTTGCAGAAGCAAGGATCAATGTTTAGTTTGTGGTCATTTGAAACCACTTGTATGTGACATTTGTGGTCAGCTAGAAACCACTTAGTGTGATGGTTTGTGGTAAGCTAGAACCACCTTAGATTTGTTTTGGTTAGGGATAAGTCGCACAATCCCAAGGTGATCCAGACAAGAGAAGTCACCCATTGTAGCCAAAGCTACAATTGCAGAAGCATAAATCATATTGTCAAAAGTTGAAGAGATCGTTAGCAGAGTAGTAGCAAGATGTCTACAAAAAGTGAAGGAAAATTAAGATATTGAGAGATTGCCACAATAGTGGGAGGAGCCAAATGAATGACATTATTATCAAGAATTGGATATGAAGATCAACAGAAGTAGAGGTGGTTTGAAAATATGGAAGAAAAGAATTTGAGGAAGTCCGCAAACTTCGTTAGAAACAATTAAAAGGAATGAAATAGAAGAAGACAACAATCAAGGAATCGTACATACAATAGCAAGTAGCAGCTGGAGGAAGCCAAAAGAAGGGAAAGATCTGAAGATCAAGAGATGGTTAGATATTATCAAGCAAAGAAAATATTGGAGAAATTCTGAAAACTTGATTATAGATATTAGAAAGAGATAAAAGAAAGACTGTAGTCACTAGCAAGGAAATTTGAGTGCTGAAGCATTCATGATCAAAATTAAGGGGGAGTTCTCAAAAGCTTTGAGATTATATAGTAAGTCTCAGTATCAAGGGGGAGTATGTTGACATGCGATACTAAAGCCTCACTGCCATGTATCAATTAGTCCATTACCATGTACCAACCATGCACCAATCAATCCACGCATGCATAGGAAGATAATAGATAGTTGGCATGCATGCATATATTAGTAAATAAGTTAGCTCTAGTTAGATCAAAAATCCACCGTAAAAGACAATTGGTTTTGTTCCCTAATCGGTGGTGTGAGACCCTCTATAAAAGAATGGCAATGTAATCTTTTTAATTAATCAATCAATAAAAAATTTGTGTTTGTATTTCTGCTGTAGCAATATATTTCTGTGTTTTATTTATTTCCTCTATTTTCATCCTACAGGTCTCGGTGACCAAGAAGAACTCCTAATAAGAGTCCCAGACAGGAAACATTGAGAAATCCCTTGGTTTCAGCACCATTTATAGTGGAGAAAAGCTTTCCAAAAATTGTAAAACGTAATTAAAAATGGAATCATCTATTAAGCATGGTCATTGAGATGCCTAGAATTTTCCTTTTTTGGGAGAGGCCAGAAAGCTGATTCAGTGAAAACAATTGTTTTATCTAGTCCTGATAAACCCATTTGAGGAGTCTGGCAGTTCCACGCTTTTTGAAAAGTGTATAGTCGATCTTTATCTCTCTCTGGATTATTTTTTATCATCGCAATACTGACCACCATTAAATCTTGGCCGAGAAGTGTGACAAGTTAGCAGCAGATAACCCAACGTGTCTCATAGCAATCAAAAGTTGCGATAAAGTAAAAACAGGAAGGAAGAGCTAGTGCTAGCAGAACAAATGCTCACTTGGTAATGAAGGAAAGCACCGTAAACAGGTAAATTTTTTTACTTTGTTTCAATATAACAAAAAAGTACAACATTTTAACATTTTTAAATATATATAGAAAAAGAGAATCAATTATCACTCATGTTTCAATTACCATTCACTCTTTGCTCATCCATAGCACACAATTACTGGAACATTTGTGCATAAGTATTGACAATTTTTAAAATGATTGTAATGCACGATTATTGGAACATCTTTTGAAGACATGCATTGCATGCAATGCATCATGACTTCCCAACATGATGGCGGTTGCAGTTCTGACAGTGGCTAAATTTAGGATTTAAGAATATTATAATTTTAGTTTTAGCTTTTAGTTGTTTTAGCACAATAAAAGTGCAGTGCTACCGTGAATGCATACAGCACAGCTAGTTTTAATTTAGTTGTTATTTTAATTGCCTATCAGTAGTTAATCAATCTGCATGTTGCAGCATATTCAAAGACAGTCTAAGTTTACAACTTCACTGCACAGATTTTGATTTAGGTTTCAACAATTTGCATGCATGAGAATGCTTAACGATACTCTTATTTTAGATCTGCTTCCTTAGCTATTTTTGTAATCATAGAGCTGTTGTAGCTCTTCTATATATGTACGCTGATTAAACAATTCTTTTGGAATAATGAAATTTAGATAAGTTTCTAGTCTCTGTTGTTCGTACAGTACAAAGCACTATTTGATTTGATTTTTTTATTTTCTGAGTGTGCTGATTTTTATTTCTGAGATTATTTCCAGCATAGTATAAGTGCATATTATTTAAATTCTTCAATTGGTATTAGAGCTTGGGTTTGTAGATTTTTTATTTATGCAGATAACAATTTGTGTTGAAGACGTTTCAATGGCAAATAACAGTAGCATACCCTTGCAACTACCGCAGTCTACCGGAGAAAACTATGAATATTGGAGCATAAGGATGAAGACTCTTCTAAAGTCTCAAGATCTTTGGGAAATAGTTGAAGCTGGATATACTGAGCCTGTAGATCAGACTGCTTATAATGCATTGAATCAAAATCAACATAATTAGCTAAGAGAAGACAGGAAGAAGGACAATCGTGCTCTCTTCAACATCCAATCTGTATTGGATATTTCAATTTTTTTCTGAATTCCAGGCATGACGAAGTCAAAAGAGGCATGGGAGGCTTTATAAACTGCATACCAAGGATTTGACAAAGTAAGATTGGTACGGCTCCAAACCTTCTGAAGGGATTTTGAGAATCTCGGGATGAAAGAAGCTGAATCTATTCAAGAATATATTACCAGGACCCAAGATAAAGTTAATCAGCTCAGATCTCAAGGAGAAACTATTTCTAAGCAGAAAACTATAGAGAAAATTTTAAGATCTTTTCCTCCAAAGGTTGATCCAATTGTGATCATCATAAAAGAAAGTAAGGATTTAACAACCTTCCAAGTTGCAGAATTGGTAGGTTCATTGCAATCACATGAAGAGCGTATGAAGCGTTCTATGGAGAACCTTGCACAAGCTTTCCCATCTACTGTCAGAATTGAAGAGAAGTCTTCAAACCCTTCTGCTCACTCTAATAAATCTCAAGGAGAGTCTTCTTCAAATAGAGGATGTGGTAGAGGAAGAGGAAGAGGTTATGTGGATCGTAGAAACATCCAGTGTCGGTATTGTGACTGATAAGGGCCCAAGGAATCTGAATGCAAGAAGAAGAAATATGATTTGAAAAAATCAAGAGCCAACTATGCTGAAGAGTCCTTTGAAGAAGCCAAGCACTCCACATTCTTTGCATGCAACTTCGTGAAGCAACCTCAATCAGATGTGTGGTTCCTAGACAGTGGCTACTCCAATCATATGACGGGTAAATCTGATCTTTTTGTCAAGTTGGATGACTCTGTGAAAAGTCAAGTTAAGTTTGGTGATGATCAAGAGGTTGATGTAATGGGAAAAGGTACCCTAGCATTGACAACTAAGGAAGGTAATACTACTCTAGTTCATAATACTTTGCATATGCCAAAGTTAGAGCATAATCTCTTAAGTATTGGGCAGCTCCTAGAAAAAAATTATAAGGTTGCGTTTTAAGATAAGTGTTGCAAAATATTTGATAAATCTACTAACCATCACCTTGTAGCAAAGGCTTATATGACAGAGAATAGGATCTTTCCTCTCACATTGCGTTCTACTAAGATGCACGCTCTCAAAGCAACCAAAGATGATTCATTGTTATGGCAGCAACGATATGGACATTTAAATTTTCAAGGACTAAGTTGGCTTCAGAAGAAGAATATGGTGAGAGGGCTCCTTGCAATTAACGCAAAAGAAGAAATATGTTCAGGGTGTGCACTTGGCAAGAAACATCGAGATAGCTTCCCGAAGAAGAATGCATGGAGGGCAAAAAATACACTAGAGATTTTGCATGATGATATTTGTGGTGACATGCAAGAGGAATCTTCGGGTAAGAATCTCTATTTTTTGATATTTATTGATGATTTCTCATGCCACACATGGGTTTATTTTCTTAAGTAGAAATTAGAGGCTTTTCCATGCTTCAAGGACTTTAAGGCTTTGGCAGAGAAACACACTAATACATTGGGACACATTTTCTGACGATATTCTGACGGTTTTGTGTCGTAGGTTCGAAGAAATGGCGGTGAGTTTTTTGTCACTGAAATTTCATCGGAGCATCCGACACAGGATATTTCGTCGAACAACCGATGAACATTCCATTGGAAACCAATTTCACCTTGCACAGAACCATGTAACAATTTTCGTTGAAACTCCAATGGAAGCCATGGTAGTTTTTCATCGCATGTACAACATTCCCATCGAAACCATGTTGTACGTACGATGAATTTCGATGATATCAAACGTTGAAATTCTGATGGACTGCCACTATGCTCTGACAAAAAATTTCGTTGGAAGTTCAGTAGTCTCGTGAGGGCCTTTTGGGATTATTCATCGAAATCCCGATGAAAAGTTAATATTTAAAAAAAAACATCAATCAGTCACTCTCTCTCTCTCTCTCTCTCTCTCTCTCTCTCTCTCTCTCTCTCTCTCTCTTGCCCTCTATCTCTATCTCTCCCTCTCTTTGCCTCTTTCTTTCTCTCAAGTGTTTCTATCCCATTCTATCCATTCTCTCCCTCCCACTCTCTATGTCTTTGTCCCCTTCTCCTTGTCGGCCTCTATCTCTATCTCTCCCTTTCTTTACAAGGTTTAGAATTAGGTTTGGGGATTGATGGTTCACTAAAAAATTTATATCCGTATTATTTGCATTACATATCAATACAAACTTAAACTTAACTTTGGAAAATTTTACTTGGCTAATAGATGGTTAAGTTACTCTAATTTGGTTAAGGGTTATAGAAGGTTGTTGAAACTTAAACTTAACTTTGGAAAACATCAGTGTTGTCGAAACGACAGTGCTATGAGGTTTTTATTATCAAATAGAGATAAGGGTTTTTGAGTATCAAGAGGTGATAGAAGATAGGGTAAAAGAAATTCCAAGAATATGGAAAAAAAACCCTTGAGTTCAATCACTCACCAAGAGGTGATAGTAATGAGAGGTTTCAGATTAGAGAGACACTACCAAAGGAAGACTCAGAGCAACAAAGTTACTGTTATGTAATTTTGGGTAATATTTTAATTGCAAAATTATTAGTTCAATGATTGCAAGTTTTGTGTAGAAGATGCTCTAAAATATTGAAATGTAAAATTTTTGACTGTTTATAGGAAGCCTTAGATATGAGGGGATATGTTTTGTCTAATTTAAGTCCTTAGCTTGACTAAGCTCAAAATATCCATATGTATTTGATAGTGACAAACGCTAATGATTGCATTGACAAGATGCTACTATTCTAAAGAAAAAAGAAATCCATCTGCAAAGCTTCAAGACAATTAAAGAGAGGAAAGAAAACATGAAAAAAATATAGATTTATACCTTTCCACATAGGTTGTATTGATCCATCTTAAAGAAAATATGAACATCAATGGATTCAGCCCCTAGTAACAAAATGGAATAGCAATGGTGAGTTATTTCCATGTAAACCATAGTTAAAGTAAGCCATCAATGAGTCTTTGAAGGGTAAGCATACCTAAACTATTCCTCGCCTAATCTGTAACCAACATTTATCAACAATTACATACATGTTAGCTTATGTGGTAGAAAGTGAAAAATTTAACCAAACAAAATACAAGAATATAAACTTAATTTAGTCAATAATTTAGGTAATTTAGTCAAATTACCTGGCTTGAAATATAGCCACACCACTTACAGATACCTTATTCTCGCAATTATGTTGAAGACAAAATAATGAAGTTCTCAATCGAACTGATGATGTCAAGTATTTCTCTTAGTTTGAAAGATCGGGACTTGAAGCATCGGATGCCCCAAAGATAGGAAGAAAGAAAATATGGATAGACCAACAAGTCTATATTATGAAGCATTGGATGCCCCAATTAAGACACAAACACATCCAATGCTTCATAGTATAGACTCATTAATCTACTCGTCTTTTGTTTTAAGGTTTGATGTTCATGGGAATCTATAACTCTACGTGTAAGAAGCTAATCTATAATTATGGATCATGATTATAAAATGAAATTACATCAGTATATAGAGTCAGTATATCTAACCCTATCTCAAAACAATCATGTTATCATACCCATGAGAAATTATCCAACAATATGACATCAAGAGGGTATAATAACTCTTGAAAATTAAAGAGAGGAAAAAAAACATAAAAAATATATATAGATTTATACCTTCCCACATAGGTTGTATTGATCCGTCTTAAAGAAAATATGAAAATCAATGGATTCAACCCCTAGTAACAAAATGAAATAGCAATGGTGAGTTATTTCCATGTAAGCCATAGTCAAAGTCAGCCATCAATGAGTCTTTGAAGGGTAAGCATACCTGAATTGTTCCTCGCCTAATCTGTAACCAACATTTATCAAGAATTACATACATGTTAGCATATGTGGTAGAAAGTGAAAAATTTAACCAAACAAAATAGAAGAATATAAACTTAATTTAGTCAATAATTTAGGTAATTTAGTCAATAATTTAGGTAATTTAGTCAAATTACCTGGCTTGAAATACAACCACACCGCTCACAGATACCTTGCACTCTTGCAATTATGTAAAAGATAAAATAATGAAGTTCTGAACCGATCTGATGATGTCAAGTATTGCTCTTAGTCTAAAAGATCGGGACTTGAAGCATTAGATGCCCCAAAGGCAAGAAGAAAGAAAATATGGATAGACTAACAAGTCTATACTATGAAGCATTGGATGCCCCAAAGACACAAACACATCCAATGCTTCATAGTATAGACTCGTTAGTGTACTCATATTTTCTCTCATCTTTTCCTCTAAGGTTTGATATTCATGGGAATCTCTAACTCTACGTTTAAGAAGTCGATCCAAGCAACTTGTGGTGTTGTTGTTCGTGTTGGCTCTATTGGACCCTACAATTAAGATTCAATACATATTATTCAATAAGATTAATAGTGGAGAATAATGAAAATTTGAAAAGTGTGTTACCTTATTGAGCTTCTCTTTGTTTCAAGAATAGTTTAATATTATCTACTTAATAGGGCCAACCACGTGAAGGTGGAAGCTCATTTGGCCCCTCCCCCCCCTAACATCACTCTAAATTCCCTGTTAACATATAACATTCATTCAATCTTTCATCCATTAATTAAATATAACATTCATTCATTATCGTATAACATTAATTAACACATAACATTCATTAACATTCATTAACACATAAAATTCACTCATTAACACATAATATGATTACAATATTTTATTTTATTTTTTTGAAGCTAGGTAAAGACTAAGTGAAGCATCGTTTTCTTCATCATTTTTTCCCTCTTCAATTGTTGTGCCATCTTCTCATGATCTTGTATGCCTAGTCTTGTACTCACGACGTGGACACCTATGCAAAAGGGGGTCCACTGCAATAACAAAGAAATGGGTTAAATTGATAAGTTTTTTATTATTGTTACAAGTATTTAATTAATTAAAAGAACATTACAGGTGTGCTCTTTACCTGATGGGGCCACATCATCTTCCTGATCATGTCATCTAGCCTCATCGTCAAGATGTTGAACACCCTCTAAATCCTCTGGAGTTGAAACACAAAAGGTTACATTAATCAATACACCGATTGCAATTAAATTCATTTAAAAGAATAACAGTGGTCCTCTTTACCTAATGGGGGTACATCACATTCCTAATGTTGTCTAGCTTGATCATGCTCAGTTTGTTCATCACGCTCTACATGCTCTAAAGTAAAATAAAAAAAGGTTACATTAATTACCACACCAATTACAATTAAAGATGTTTAATTGTATTAATAGCTACATAAAAAAAATTGTATAGCACATGAATACCTCTAGTACTGGGATGCACACTATGATGTTCATCATGTATAGGTTGTGCTCCACCTCAACTGGCTGCATTCCAATGTCATGTGCATTTTTATCATTGATTTCTTATGGGAAAAAAAATATAGTCACTTTATGGTGGAAATTAATATCGAATAGATTATTGCTCAAGTATTCAATTTTAAACAATCTTCATTTAGGTTATTTACCGGTGTGACAGATACACTGGAATCTTGTGTTTTCCCACTCAAGGCTTTTAGGCTTTCATCCACGACTCCATAGCCTTGCTGGAAGGCAATATTCATTTCATCTTCTGTGGGCGCTCTATTGAATTCAAAGCCCTACATTTTTGCATAATATCATGAATTTTACTTCTATTGTGTGATTAAAAAAAAATTGTTTTCAATTTTTTATTTCAATGCGATATTTCATTTATTGATACTTACAATTCATGCGACAAATTTGATGTAACCACTAGAGCCAAGTTTGTGCTACCCGTGTTATTCTAGCCTTGCCTTTGTTTCCTTCGATGTGTCAGGCAACCTATGAAAAGTTTGAAAGATGTTAGATTATGTAAAAATAAAGAGCAATGAGTACATAATTACATTGTTTATAGTATCACATACCTTCCTGCACCCAGTGGTATATGTCCTTTTCTCTTTTCAGCTTTCTCCTTTCCATCTGAAACTAGGTCCTTCCACTCCCTCTCTAGAATCATGGGGGATGCTCATACTTTCTGTTCTTCTCTAAATGTGTTCTATATTGGTCCCTCACATACTTTATATATGTGCCAACTTTCTAAAGGACCTTGGTTTTGTTGAATGTGTCATTTTAGAACAATACAACTAAACAGTTTATGAGTTCATCTTTTAATTGTTGATTTTGGGCATTCCACCGTGTACGTATGGTGGGCCCGATGAGATCCAATGTAATTTCATTTAGATTTTTATAAAAACATCATTGCCTACAAAAAAAATCATGGGATCATTAGTCCAAAAAGAGTGATCAATAAGTAAATTACAATTGGACTATATATAATAATAATTTTAAAGTACCTGGAACCTTCTCTATCTTTATGGGAATGAAATCATCAGTCACCACAAATGTGAGCAGCAACATTCTCGTACTAGTAATATGGGAAGATCTAAAAAATGTTGCTAAAATATCACCACTAGTGGGCTCTGCATCCCCAGGTACATGTCCTATTGCACCCTCTGCCAGAGACCCTCATCACCAAAGTTAAAAACTGTCAAAAAATCATGTGCCACATTGAATGCTTTTTTCTCAAATGTGAACCCTCCACATGAGAAAGGCAAGGAAGGAAATATTCTCTTCTTTTGCTGACCATGGAAGTGCCTATCTGTACTCTCCAATTACTATACATACTCTAATGCAAATACCCTCTCTGTCACATGTATTGGAAGTCTGTATGGTTTTACTGCCGATCTGTAAAACCTTAATGTAAGGAAGTTAAGTAGCGGAAACAACTTCCTACACTAACCTTGAGAGGAGGGTAATGCAAAACTTTTTCAGATCATTACAACAGTTACAGAAAATAGAAATAGATATAATAGCATTCATACCACAACACAGTGATTTACGTGGGGAAAACCCTTTCGGGAGAAAAACCCCACACTCCAAAAGCAGCTCAATATTTTATTCAGCAATCAAAAACAGATTACAACATACTTGCAGAGCAAGCTCTTCGCAGGAGTACCACTAATCAGAGATTCAGAGGCAACTCAATAGCCATAAGACTCTTACACACAACCTCTATCTCACACACCTCATAAATAGGAGATACAATACAAGAAACCGTCAAACAGTATTACAAAACCATGGGCTAAAACCACCCAATAAGGTGTAGCCGACCTTATCTCCCTTCTAGATGCCCTATGACATGTTAAAGCACACATCAACACGTGTCGCTCCCTTTTATAGCTCATTTATGTATCCGATACAAATTATTTTTCCTATTTCAGGAGTACAAACTTCCGGAGGCCATAACTTGAGAACCGGGTGTCCGATTGACGAACCGTTTGAAGCGTCGGAAAGCTCGCGAAGTGCTCTATCACCTCGTAACTGGTTGCGCCGGTTACGACCACTTTTCAGGGCGTTTCAGAGCCTCTAAAGCCCCCAAAATTAAGTTTAAACATTTTATCGCACCCCTCCAAGACGAAAACTTTAATATCTTCAAAACTAGCTGTGACCTTGCGACGCAACTTTACCAGAATGCTTATCTAGACAACCAGAAGCTTCAAGGAGAGTTTCGCACCATTTCATGCTCAAATGAAAACTTACTATAAATAGTAACCTCGCATAAATGCAAGGTTGACACACCATTTTTCCCAACACTTAACACAGTGAATTCTTCCATGAAGAACCAGTCAGACAATTCTATTTGACTTCCGAGTTGAATGCAATCTCTACAAGACACAGGCAACATAGGCATTGGAGTGCTTGTAATTTCATTATACATTGGTGCCAAAAAGAAGTCTACAAAATGGTTGTAGTTATTTTTGTTATCATGCATCCTTATCTTTGGTGTCCATTCATATATCGGACACTCTGTTCTCTTCCATGTCTTCTCATCAATCTTATAGTTCACAATTTGAAGCTTGTTGGTCTCGAATATTGCATGATGATTGGATATAAGGAGATAGCACAAGTAGGATGAGAACCTAAATGTCTTACAAGAACCTTTTTTGATCATTAGTAATTGTTTTTGCATGGATTGAATAATGTGCTCAATAAAATTATATCTTATTGGCTGACCTACACAATGGATATTATAAATCATTTCAAGAAGGCTTGCACCCACTTCCCTATCATCTTCCAATCCCAGGAAAAACGGTAGCAAGGGAATAGTATCCCCAACCCATGGAACAAAAGTGTTAGAATCATAAGAAGGCTTATGATTCTGATCCAACACAATACCGGTACCACTCTTTAGTAGAGCTTTGATAAATGAATTTCTATGAATTGGATCGAGTCTCTCATAATTCCCTGCCAGCTTTCCAAGGTCAATTTGGATGTTTGAGGTTTGGGCTTCAAATCCTAGGTTCAACAAACGAGCAAATTCTCCCTCGTTTATGGATAAAATTTCCTCTTTTGTATTTTTATTGACAATTGTTTTTTTATTTTCATCATAATTTTTGGTGTAGACCATGACAAAATCAGGGCAAGGGAATACTTCAGGTAACACCATGCTTCTCAATCCAACATCCCATGATGCAATTTTATATGTTCTTTATTTTAACATTGGGTTGAAAATAGTAAATTTTGCCCTGCATGCATCTACCGCCTTACTAGACAATGCATATCTAATATCTATGATATTCTTTTCACAATGGATAGCAGGGTCATAAATATCATGGTATTCATCAGTGAAACCTGGTGTTTTAACCAGTTTGGTTAGGTACATTTTTTTTTCACTTGAGTTCATGTTGAACTACTACTTCCCGTTTTCCCCATTGCTGTTATTGTTAATAATTCAAAATAATGCTAGATAAAAACCTAAAAATGCTAACCCTCAAATTGGACCACAAGATTAAAAAAAGCAAAAAAGGTGGGATGTAGGTGTTCTAGATTTTACCCAGAATTTTTATTTCACTAGATTGGCACAGATAGTCTCTGTTGCAACTTGCATTCCTCAATCTAGTAGTTGTTTCTAAATCTCCCTCGATTTATAGGTTTGCCCATGAAATGAAATACGATTAAGATTTACGAGTCTCTTATTTTGAAAACTCTGAAAAGTACAAAAGTAATGCCTAAAGGGTAAAATATCTAGAATCATGTTCTAACTTTATTAATTACTATTAATAACTATACGATGACGAAGGACAAAACATTCATTACTTCAGTATAAATTCTGAGGACATTAAGAATCATGTTGTAATTTTATTAATTATTATTAATAACTGTTCGATGCCGAAGGACAAAAAATTCATTACTTCAGTATAAATTTTGAGGACATTAAACGTAAAACGTTCAATTCTGAGCGAAGTTCTCACAAATGTGTTCACTTCCCACATTCGGGCCGAAATCCACCCTAAGTCTTTCATCTTTTCTTATCCAATAGATGAGGGTACTTGTTGTCAGATGTCATGGGTCCCATGACTTCTGCCATTTTCGGGCACGTCACCATACTCGTGTGACTTTACGAGTCTACTTTTAAGTCTGTTTAATAATTTTAAACTTCTGCCTGAAAAAGAGCTTTATAGACTTAATTATATTTAATTAAATTTAAAACGTTTCAATTCTGGGTGAAGTTCTCACAAATGTGTTCACTTCCCCCATTCGGGCCGAAATCTACCCTAAGTCGTTGACCTTTGCTCATCCAATGGATGATGGTACCCATTGTCAGTTGTCATGAGTCCCATGACTTCTGCCAGTTTTTGGGCATGTCACCATACTCGTGTGACTTTACGGGTCTGCTTTTAAGTCTGTTTAATAATTTTAAACTTCCGCTCGAAAAAGAGCTTTATAGACTTAATTATATTTAATTAAATTTAAAATGTTTGAATTCCGGGTGAAGTTCTCACAAATGTGTTCACTTCCCACATTCGGGCCGAAATCCACCCTAAGACGTTGATCTTTGCTCATCCAACGGATGATGGTACCTATTGTTAGTTGTCATGGGTCCCAT
This sequence comes from Cryptomeria japonica, assembly GCF_030272615.1. NCBI lineage: Eukaryota > Viridiplantae > Streptophyta > Pinopsida > Cupressales > Cupressaceae > Cryptomeria > Cryptomeria japonica. The sequence continues at coordinate 2,094,723 of NC_081409.1, forward strand.
GACTTCTGCCAGTTTTCGGGCACGTCACCATACTCGTGTCACTTTTCGGGTCTTTTTTTTATGTCTGTTTAATAATTTTAAACTTCCGCCCAAAAAAGAGCTTTATAGACTTAATTATATTTAATTAAATTTATAGGCGAAGTTCTCACAAATGTGTTCACTTCCCACATTCGGGCCAAAATCCACCCTAAGTCGTTGATCTTTGTTCATCCAACGGACGATGGTACCTGTTTTCAAATGTCGTGGGTCCCATGACTTCTGCCTTTTTTCTGGCACGTCACCATACTAGTGTCACTTTTTGGGTCTGTTTTTTAAGTCTATTTAATCATTTTAAACTTCCACCCGATAAAGAGCTTTATAGACTTAATTATATTTAATTAAATTTAAAATGTTCAATTCCAAGCGAAGTTCTCAAAAATGTGTCACTTCCCACATTTGGGCCGAAATCCACCCTAAGTTGTTGATCTTTGTTCATCCAACAGACGATGGTACTTGTTTTTAGATGTTGTGGGTCCCATGACTTCTGCCATTTTTCTGGCACGTCACCATACTCGTGTCACTTTTCGGGTTTTTTTAAAGTCTATTTAATCATTTTAAACTTCCGCCCAAAAAAGAGCTTTATAGACTTAATTATATTTAATTAAATTTAGAATGTTCAATTCTGGGCACAGTTCTCACAAATGTATTGACTTCCCACATTTGGGCCGAAATCCACCCTAAGTCGTTGATCTTTGCTCATCCAACGGACGATGATACCTGTTGAGTGTTGTCAGATGTCGGCCGTCCCATAATAAGAGACATTTAAATTTTAAAGATGTGCAATAGTTTGAGATAACTATTAAACATATGTTAATATTATTTGTAAAAATTTGAAATTCAAAAATAGTATAAAACATGAAACTTAGTTTCTAGAATAAAACAAATAACTAAATAAAAATATAAATTTTGATATACAATTTGAAAGGTAAAAGTTTAATATAAAAAAGAAAACATTCAATATTAAATCTAAAATATTAATTTAAAGTTTAACAAAATTCTTTAAAAATATGTTTATGATATATAATTTTAAAAAATAGTTTAAAAATATATATAAAAGTTCAACATAAATTTAGTGTATTAATTTAAAGTTTAACAAAATTCTTTAAAATTATGTTTACGATATATAATTTTAAAGAATAGTTTAAAAATATATATAAAAGTTCAACATAAATTTAGTGTAATATAAATTTTAATTTAATAAATAAATAAAGACTAAAAGTATATATAAAAGTTCAACATAAATTTAGTTTAAAATAAATTTTAATTTAATATAAATAAAATAAGTAAGTTTAATATAATTAAAATAAGTAAATTTAATATAATTAAATTTAGTTTAATATATATAAGTTGGAGTTTTAGTTCAAATCTTAACTATATATTTATAAAATTATAATCAACCATAATCAATGTACAAATAATTAATGGAATGAATTGAATTTTTTTATATATATTAAATATAGAGGAAGAAGCATTACATAAAAAAGATCACAATATTAAATTTATTTCCATTGTTTAACAAATAATTGAAATAACGTAGCTCATGTACAAAAAGAATTTGAAAGAAATTAATTAATAAAAATGAAATAGAATTATAGAAAACATTTTTATATCCATAAGACTCTAAGAGGCAAACTGAAACAAACTGGAATTTGAAAAATTATCATTAATATTTATGCTTTAGAAATTTACAATTTTTATGTCTGAAGTCTGAGACTTGAGTTCCTCAAAAACTTAAAAGTCAAAATGAGTGAGCCACTGAGCCTGTTAGGTTTCAAGGACATAGGAAAAGAAAATTACTAGGGGCCTAGGGGGTAGGGCTAAGGCATAGGTAGTGGATGGTTTACAACTTTGCCCTAAGAATCTGGTGCTCCTTCCATGTAGAATTATTCAGAGAACATAAGCTGAGACAATTCTTCAAGCCACGTGTAGTTTGGAAAGTCGTCGAGGAGCAACCATTTCCGAAGGAAGTCCCTGCCAATTCGTGCCCATTTCCTATGACGTGTCAAGTGCTCCACATTCAGGTTTAGGAGAAACGGTTGCTGGCCACAGGCACTGTTTGGTTAGGGAGGAGAAGCTTGGATAATGCACTTGCCTAAGGGATCCCCACCCCTACTTCTGCAAGGATGACAACAGTAATGTCATCTCCAAGGAAGTCTTCGTTAAAAACCTTCCTCAATAGCATTAGCATATCCACCTTGTCTCCTCCGAGGTCTAGAAGAGACGCTAAGAAACGGGATGTAATATCTATGTTAACACGGTATCTATTTTCGTTTCGTAGAAACTCTCTGCCAAACACCATACGCACAGCCTCATTGGTGAATGACCCGACCTCCTTGCAGACTGAATGGAGGGTTTGGTTCTTAATGAAGCCTAGAAAGGCCCTCTGGTCCTCTGCAAAAATGCTTCTCAAGCAGATGGGAGTGTCCATCTTGAGAAAACAGATTAACAAATTAAACAGCCTAAACCTATAAACCTAAACCAAAGGAAGAATTTAAATACTGTGAGCTCCGATGATCTATCTACCAAATGGAAAAGGCTAATTGAAGATGAAAGAAGTAGATATCGTATATAAATAAATTTTTTTATTGTAATAATTACTTTTCTAACCATATTATTCAAGAAGAATTGGAAGGATTGCAAAATCACCATAGGTGGAAGAATGGTGGAAATTGATGAAGGAATGATTGCTAAAGTTATTGGGATGACAATGGAGGGCAAGAAATTCTACAGTGACAGAAAGCTCACAGAGGTTGCTATTAAGCGATTCATTGAAGGAAGACTCTAAGAAAGCCAAACTAGTGAAATCTAGCAAGACCTATTACTCACTGAAGGTGATTAAAAATGTATGGAGATTGGTTTTGTTTGCTGTGATGCAATATGTCACTCTTGATGGTAGCTACTCTCATGTTTATGGATATCATTTTGTTCTCTTGAATCACTTCCGCCATAAAGATATGGTGTCAATTCCTTTCTACCTATATAGTTTCTTAAACGCTAGCATAAAGGATTTTAGGGCTAACCCAGATAAAAATCCGCCCATGCATGAAGGGTTAATGTTTCTTGTATACAACCATATTAAGGCCTCCTTTATTCAGCACTCTATCACTCAACTTTCGGACGTGGAAGAGGAGTCTGAAAACTTAGATGATAGTAAAGATGAGGTGTTGGATACAGAGTTGGAAGATGATTTTGATAGGATACCTCCGCTAAAGGAACTGAAAAGGGGAAGGATAAAGATATGGCTTTTGGGTCAAGCAAAAAGATTGCTAGTAAAGGGGTTAAAAGAAATAGGAGGAAGGTGTAGGAGGAGGACAATTGGTCTAAAGATGATGATGAGGATGATGATGGTAAGGAGTGTTGGCATTTTGAGTTTGTTGGCATTTTGCATAGAGATTGCATTAATGATATGTTCTCATTGATGTCAATTGAACCGGTAATGGTATTCATGTTATTTATGATATTGTTGTTTTTGATATTGGTTAGTAACCGGTAAGAAGATCTTTGTGGAAGATGTTGTAAACCGGTATGTAAAGTTTGTGAGTTGAACCAGTCAACCAGTGTAAAGGGTAAAACCTTTCTATGTAATGTAACCGGTAAATCCTATCAATTGTTAAACCTTAACCGATCAAGTTTGTTGGTTTATTATCTGATAAGCGGTAATGATGGAGACATGTGTGATCATTGTATGAGGATATGTTCAAATTGTTTTTTTTTGTCTAGGGAAGGAGAAAAGTGGATTGCATCTAATACACAGCACGTGATGAGTTACAAAGTCCGATGAAGCAATGATCATGGAGCGGTTGGAATTTTGTTGAAGAATGTGAAGAGATTGTCATGATTTCTAATGGTCAAGATTGTACCAACTTGTTTGTAATCTCGATGATGAGAATTAGGTTTTTGTTGTGTTATTGACCTAATTGATTTGTATTTAAGGTCGATGAAGTTGTTTATAAAGGTCGTTGGCAAGATTGATAGAAACCTATTGAGTGTGTAGTTGCCTAACCAGTGAATGGATCTACACTTTGAGTGAAGGTAAATTGAAGCTTAGAAGGATCTAATCAAGCAAATGTAGTGCTACTCAAACAGATGAAGAAAACCTGTTATTTTCTAACAATTAAGCAGAAGTGAAATCCCTTAACCGGGTAAGCTCTAACAAGCTTGGTTGCTCATTAAATCCTCTAACAAGGTGGTCCATTAGCTTGGATTCTTAAATCCTCTAGCGAGGTTACTCCTAACAAGGCAAACTTTAGAAGAGTTCAAATAGCTATCCTTGTGAGTCTCATCGCATAGTGGATTTTACCTATTTGGGTTTTCCACATATAAATATTTGTATCAAGTGGTGAATGGTTTTGTGGTTGTGATCTTATTTGTTGATTTGGTTAACTTCTGATAAGGGATGTTACGTAGAAGAATTAAGAGATGAATATGTTGAGTTATGACTAAGCATTGTTGACGTTTACAAGATTGAAGTTGTTTACTTTTAAGTTGCAATAACAGTTAAACCGGTTGATGTCAAGTATTCTAATGAATATTGATACCCACTGGAGTTGAGAAATGGAATGTGCAAAATCTTTGACAACAAAGGTGAATTGATTGCAACCGAGAAACAAACTAGAGGCAATCTATTTCATCTCAATCCTAAAGCTAGCTACTGTTTGATTGCAAAAATAGATGATAGTTGGCTTTGGCATAGGAGATTTTGTCATATAAATTTTGACAATATTGTTAAAGTAAGCAAGTCTAAGACAGCAAGAGGTCCGCCTTAGCTACACAAACTGGTTAATGCTCTTTGTAAAGAATGTCAGCTAGGAAAAATGAACTTCTTCAACTTTCAAGACCAAGTCCTTCTTAGGAGAGCTCTTGTTAGATTTGGTTAATATAGATCTATGTGGACCAATAAGAATAAGAAGAATTCAAGGTGATAGATACTTCATGATCTTCACTGATGATTGTTCAAGGATGATGTGGGTCACATTCTTGAAGGATAAGAATGAAGATTTTGGTAAATTCAAGGCATTTAGAGCCTTAGCAAAGAAAGAGAGTGGCGAAAAGATAAAATGTCTAAGAACAGATGAAGGCGGTGAATTCACTTATGTGGAGTTCACTAAGTATTGTGATGATAATGGTATCAAGCGGCAGCTTTCTATACCAAGGATACCACAACAAAATGGTATAGTGGAGAGAAACAATCGCCCAGTGGTTGAAGCTGCTAGGACTATATTGATACAAGGAGGTGTAGCAAAAACATTTTGGAAAGAAGTTGTTGTAGCGTTGTAAATTGTACGCACTTGCTAGGGTGGTACAATTTCACACCTAGTTTAGCACCCGCCTTGGTGCATTTTGCATTGTATTTCCCCTTTAGCACTTAATTAATTAAATTAATTAGGTCTAAGGTTCTATTTTATCATTCCATATCATAAAGTTGGGCCCTTTTCATTAAAGTGTGCCCCTTTCATTTTATTCCTCTAATACATCGTTTAATCAAAACCCTAATTAGGTCCTATTTTGAACTTGGGGGCTTCATTTCGGGGGTCAAAACATCTCAAAATCACTTGTAACTTCGGGATTCTCTCTAAAATGATCATATCCGACGACCCTGAAAATTTGGTGAAAAGTTGTCGGAACCATGGCGCCCGGAGTGCACATGGTCCCAGACATTTTTCCCAAAATTTTAGGAGCGCAATCCAATCATAAAATAAAGCTTAACCCCAAGAAATTGGCGGGATATTCAATCTCTAACTTGGCCTAAAGTTGAAATTAAGACCTAGGGTTTCATATATAAGAGCTCTCTTTCTTCATTTGAAAGGATCCAGATTTTTGGTTTGAAGGGCCTTCAGCAGCGAAAGAGTAGATCTTTGAAGACTTCAACAACATTCAACATCCATCCATCAAGCATTCATCAATTTCATTCATCCATTTAGGGCTTTGAAGACATTGAAGAGCAATAGGCGATCACTGACTGAAGATTGGCTTGTACCCCTCCCTTGGGGTTGGGTATGATTTCATGTTGTTTTCATGTCTTTGCATAAGCCTCATTATATAATTTGTATTCATGCTTTAGATCACTTTGCATCTTGATATGGAGCATTTACATTATCATTTGCAAGCAATTAGGGTTTACTTTCTAGGTTGCTCTAGTTTGCTTACTTGCATTTTAGGATTTTGCACACACACAAGGTCTGCACACACATTACTTTTACAATACAACTTGGCTATTCGTGGAGGTGGAAATCACCAAAGCGGGGGTTTGACTAAGGCAAAACCCTATATAGCCGCCCAAAACACCTTTTCAGATATAAGTGCAGATTTCGGGATTCGGACGACACCGCAAGTTGCAAATCCGGAAGAAGCAGACCAAGACAGAACTTCACACCAAGTTTCAGAGCAAAAGACCAGGACAGGGGCGTGGGGCACCCTAGTCCTACCAGGACAGGGGCGCTAGGCGCTGTGGTCCCTGGGACAAGGGCGCTGGGCGCCCTGGTCCTTCTGTCAGACAGCAATTTTCAGCATTTTTGACAGCTTTTCAGGTTGCAAAACAGCAGTTTCAGGTGCAGAATCAGGACAGTGGCGCCCGCGCCCCCGTCCCGAACATTTTCACTCAAATTTTAACTCCGGGTATGCATTTTCATTCTTGTCTTGTCCTTGTGTTTACAGCTTTCCATTGTTTAAGTTCAATTCTGCAATCTTGTTATTAGTTCATACTTGCACTTTGGGGTTAGGGATTGAACTTGCATCATTCTATCTTTCAATTACAACAAAGGAATAGAAATCCTAATAGGTAGCCCATGGCTCTCTCTTCCACAAAAAGAAGTAGCCAATTGTGTGATACCTCTAGGCTCTTTCGTATTCCACAAATGTGTGATTGAAAGTGAGATTAGGGCATGTTTGCTTAGTTTCACTTTTTCCCTGACACATTTTGGTGAACCCGACGTGAACTCCAATCTTCTCTAATTCTGATTTATGTTTTCAAATTTGAGTGTTTATGCTATTTCAAATTCAAATTTGCATTTACAAGTTTTAATTTCTTGCAAGATTCAAAAATCTAGAGGAAATTTTTGCTAAAACCCTAATTTTTTTCAATTCAAAGTTGAACTTGTGGATAGCTTAATTGGGATCAATAATTTCAAATTTGATTTAGGAACTCATTTCAATCATAAATTTCATTTTCTAAATCTACATTCTAAGTGCTTGCATTGGTTAAAATTAAACATTTCTTTCTATTTTGCATGTGTTATCACTTGAAAGAGGAAAATCTTTGTCATGATGCATTCATTTCATAGATGTGATAATGGGTTAGCTTCCCTTGTTTCAATTTTTCCTTCTCCTAAAGAACCTCCCCCCATCTATAACAAAATTTTAGGGCCTAAAAGAGTTGCTATCAATCCCTTTGAGACTCTCCCATGCTCTAAGGATGAAGACTTTAAGAGTGATCTTGACAATTCTCCTAAAATGTGCCCTTCCTATTTAGCTATCCTAGAGGAAGAGAATGATATCATAAACACCTTTCTTAATGTTACTTCACCTTCCCTACATGATGCCTCTCTAAGTGAAAAGGTATTGATGGACATTGACTTATTTTCTCCTAAAGTTGGTCCTTCCAATGGGGGCATGTTAGTGCAACAAGAGGTTATGAACACTTCTTTCAAAGATCTCCTTCCTAAGCGTGAATCTTTGGAGAAATATGTTCATGTTCCTCCTAAAAAACACTCCCTTCATGAGGATCCTTTTGTGCAAGAAGATGACATTATCCCTACATTTCCTAGTGATGGCATTTCCTTTTCCAACAAAATTCCCACTAAAGATGATGAATTAATGATAAATTCTTACCCTTCTCCTAAAGTTTGTCTTACCCATAAGCATCCCTTAGAGAAAGAAGATGAAATAATAAGAAATTTCCTTAATTCTCTCTCCCCTAAAGATCATATCGAACATATTTTGAGGAAAGAGGATGAGTTTAACACATCTATTGATGCTCTCCCTCCTAAGGATGAGGAATTAATAAACAATGTTATCTCCTCTCCCGAAATTGACAATACTTCAAACATTCCTTTCAACAACTTCACTATTTGGGATGAACCATTAGAAGAAGGTATAGATTATTCTCTACCCCTAGCCAAAGGGGATGAAATCAAGATTGAAAACTCCCTTGATAGTTTCTCACCTTCCTTGAATCTCAATTATTCTCCCTCTCCTCAACTTGGTTCTACTCGTAGGAAAACCCTAGTTCAAAGCAAGATGGTTAACATCTCTTTCAAAGATCTCCCTCTCAAAAGTGAGACTTTAGAGAGTAATGTTGATCCTTCTTCTAGAGAGTTTATTCCCCATGTAGATCCTTTGATGATAGAGGATGATATGACTTTTCCTAGTATTACTCTTCCTACTAGAACATCAATGCCTACCCCTGGTCTCTCTCCTAAAATTGATTTAATCCGTGATAAGATTTTAGTGCAAGAGAAGACTATCAATAATTCTTCCAACACTTTTGTTCATTCCTCTAAACCATCCTCAATCAATTTGATACATGTGAATGAAACACCTAACAAACCTCTCTTCACTGTCCAAGGTGCTTGTCCTTCTCAAAGTTCTCAACCTTTAAATAAGCCTATCTTAGTGGTTCAAGGTGGTTATGCTAATGATTCTTTTTTCACTCCTAAGAAACCTATTATTACTATGCAAGGAGGTTATTCTACTAAGAGCCCTTATGAGTATGCTAAGCAACTGACTAGAGAGAGTTATAATGCGGTTGCTCATACCTATAACACAAGAAACAATAGGCAACCTAATCCTCCTCCAGTTATCCCAACTTCACTTCCTCCTTCCCAACCTCTTCTTCCTCAAGCTCCATGTATTTCACAAGTTCTTGGTAAGGAATATGATCTCATAGAGCAACTTAAAGCTACCCCTGCTAAGATATCCCTTTGGGATTTGATCCAAACTTCTTCCGCTCATCATGGAATGTTACAAGATGCCTTGAAAGATTTGAATGTTCCTCCACCTAATACATCTAGTAATATAGTGTCTTTGGTTAACTCTGTGATAAATAATAAAGCTCAAATTGTGTTTACTCAAGATGAGTTGCCTACTAGTGAAATTCAACATCAATATGATCCCTTGATGATTGTGGTTATCATAAATGACACTGCTATAAGACGAACACTGGTAGATAATGGTTCTGGCCTTAATGTATGTAGCATTAATCTATTGCATAAGATGAATGTGGATACATCCCTTATTGAGCCTGACTCTCATCCCATTCGAGGCTTTGATAATGTGGCTAAGTCTTCATTAGGTATTATCACCTTACCCATCACAGTGGGACCTGTTACTTTGCCTACTCCTATCCATGTTATGTCGGGAAATCTAACATACAACTTGTTATTAGGGAGGCCTTGGATTCACAGTATGCAAGCTGTCCCCTCTACATTGCATAGACAAGTTAAATTTATTTATAACAATAAGACATATACCTTGATAGGTGATACTAATCTTCAGGCTTGTTTGCAAACATCTACTTCCAAAGGGAGTTCTTCTAAGCCTTCCTCTTCTAGTGATGACTCGTTAAACAAGATACCTATGGATGAATCATCACCCTCTGATAATCAAAATTCTTTGGATGAGTCTGAAGTTCCTGAAGAAGATTCTTCTCAACTTGAATCTACACATGAAAAGGCTTTTGATCCTAAGAAGGTTCTCGCAGAAGAAGATTGGGGATCTCTTGATTTTAATCCCACCTTTGTAGGTGAGTATAGGGTTCCTCCTAGAGAGATTAAAGTTAAAAAGAAGGAAGAAACTAGAGATCAATCAGTCTTACCTGAACCTATGAGCAATACTTTTGTGGCTACTTCTCAAACTTCTTCTCCTCACACCTCTAATTCTGAAGAATTTGATTCTTTGTCTTATGAAAAACCACCTTTTCTTTCTGAAATGGCTAATCGTTATGGTCGTGGTTTACATATTTTGGCTAAGAGTGGCTATAATGGAAATGGTTGTGGCGCAAATGAACAAGGAATCAAAGTTCCTTTAGAACATAACATGCATGAATATTCATTTGGACTTGGATATAATCTTTCTAAGCCCACCAAAGCATCTAAAAGACCATCTCTCAGTGTGAATGCTATATTTAGTAGTGATGATGATCTCACTTCAACTAAATCATCTTCTACTTCTATCAACTCTCATTCCCCTCATAAGGAAATCTTGGCGGTGAACAAATCTCTGTATGACTCCCCTCAAATTTCTAAATCCACTTATGAATCTTTATCTCCTATTCATCATAAAATCCTTTCCTCTAGGGATAAGGCTCTAATAAATTACACTCATCTCTCTTCTAAGATTTCTTGTGACTTTCCTTCTTCAAATTTTATCATTTTATACATGTTTTTGATCTCACTTATAGTGGAGCATTTAGCATGTCATGTTCAAATACCTCATCCAATCTATCATGTCTTTAAATAACATTAATGGCTATTATGTTTCTCATCATTATGTGACATTGGTAGCTCATTTACTGGGGGCTCATTGTCATTCATGATGGTACAATTTCAAGTGCAATCATATTTTTGAAGCAACATAATAGCCTAATTTTCTATGTTATCTCTTGTTCCTATGGGGACAAGAGTGATTTCATACATCTCTTCTTTTTATGGTTAAAATTTCCCTTTGGGGTGATAGTGTGGAAATATTGATCATCTTTTCTTTAGAATCCCCTTTTCCTAGATATGGGAGAAGATGTGTATTCTCTTTCTTATCCTACCCACTTCTTGTGAGGAGCATTTTACATACACTAATGTCTTGCTTGCATGAACTCATGTGAGTATGTAGTACATTTTTCTTATGTCTAAATCTCTCCCTAGAAGATTGTGTAAGTCCTTGGGAGGCAATGATCTTTCCTTATTTTTATCTAAGGATCCACTTTTTCCTATTTCGTGGATGGTGTGAACTTTATTATTTGATGTTATTCCTTGTATGCATTTGTTGTTGTTTGTTCAAGGATTCTCTCTTACAAGAGGTGTAAGTCCTTGACTACAACCTCTTTTACACTTGGTAAAATACATCCATAATGAATTCACTCTCCCAATTGGGTTAAAAAGAGCGTCATCCTTCATTAAGAATCACTTTCACCCTGCAAAAGAAAGAAGTATTGCATTCTCATTCTCTTCTTTGTCTTATTCTAGAAGATGTTATATTTGTCTAAGACAATTCCTCTTGGGGATAGATGTCTTTTGTACAAAGATCTCTTCTCCTCTAAGGATCTCCTTTACACATACTACAAGATATCCCTTTTCAACTATCTTATCCTTGCTTAAAGAGTGCAAAACTCTCTTGCTTGGATCTATGACATTGTTGCATTTTTGGGGTATCTTCTTTTGTGATGAAGGTAGGTATCCTTGTTCTACTTTGCTTATGACATAAACATTACACTTTTTGAGCAATGGGTCATTCTCGGAACTAGAGCACAGACTCTTAGAGTGAGATGTCTCCATTTTTCTTTTATGCAAGGTGATTATTCTCGGAACCAGAGCACAAACTCTTAGAGCGAGATGTCACGCTTTTGTACTATACATATACAGGTTGTAGCATACTCGGGCATAGACTCCTATGAGGTGCTTCTAACCTCCCTTACACACACATGCACGAGGTTGAGTGGAACTAGCGGCATAAGGCTAGACTTTCTCACTCTCCTCCCTTACATGGATCACCTAGACAGACTCTAGGGGCTAGTTTTCCATGTCCTTTTTTTCCATGGATCACCTAGACAAGATCTGGGGGCGAGAAGTCCATGTTTTCTCTCTCACTATTCTTCTCATGGATCACCACTGTGTGCATTCATGCTTTTTTCCTTTCTTTTCTTCTCTTTGCATTTTGTTTCCATTTACATCCTTCATCTTGTGTTAGAGAACTCTCAAATCTTCATGCTCTTTGTTGTGTTGGAATTGAGATTTAGTCCTCTTTCTTACCAAATGATTCTCCATTAGTTTTTTATCAAATCTTCTTGTGAGCATTTGTCATCAATATTCTTTAACAATTCGAAGTGGTAAACATGATACCCTGTTTCAACTCACTAAAATTAGCAAGCCGAAACAGGGGGGCGCATATAGCTACCCTCGAATTTTCATCACCTTCCTTAGTAAGCATTAGGTGATTTTGTGATCTAACATGTGGTTTTGTAGGTTGTGGTTCATAACTGAGTACTGCAGAGGCCGCTAGGGGCTTCGTCCGACAACTTATGAATATATCCTTTTTCAAATAATGTTTACTTTTCTATACTTTAGCTTGCATATGCATGTAGTGTTCATATGACCGCTAAAGTGGGGGCTAAATGTAGCGTTGTAAATTGTACGCACTTGCTAGGGTGGTACAATTTCACACCTAGTTTAGCACCCGCCTTGGCGCATTTTGCATTTTGCATTGCATTTCCCCTTTAGCACTTAATTAATTAAATTAATTAGGTCTAAGGTTCTATTTTATCATTCCACATCATAAAGTTGGTCCCTTTTCATTAAAGTGTGCCCCTTTCATTTTATTCCTCTAATACATCGTTTAATCAAAACCCTAATTAGGTCCTATTTTGAACTTGGGGGCTTCATTTCGGGGGTCAAAACATCTCGAAATCACCTGTAACTTCGGGATTCTCTCTAAAATCATCATATCCGACGACCCTGAAAATTTGGTGAAAAGTTGTCGGGACCATGGCGCCCGGAGTGCACATGGTCCCGGACATTTTTCTCGAAATTTTAGAAGCGCAATCCAATCATAAAATAAAGCTTAACCCCAAGAAATTGGCGGGATATTCAATCTCTAAGTCGGCCTAAAGTTGAAATTAAGACCTAGGGTTTCATATATAAGAGCTCTCTTTCTTCATTTGAAAGGATCCAGATTTTTGGTTTGAAGGGCCTTCTATGCAGCGAAAGAGTAGATCTTTGAAGACTTCAACAACATTCAACATCCATCCATCAAGCATTCATCAATTTCATTCATCCATTTAGGGCTTTGAAGACATTGAAGAGCAATAGGGGATCACCGACTGAAGATTGGCTTGTACCCCTCCCTTGGGGTTGGGTATGATTTCATGTTGTTTTCATGTCTTTGCATAAGCCTCATTATATCATTTGTATTCATGCTTTAGATCACTTTGCATCTTTATTTGGAGCATTTACATTATCATTTGCAAGCAATTAGGGTTTACTTTCTAGGTTGCTCTAGTTTGCTTACTTGCATTTTAGGATCTTGCACACACACAAGGTCTGCACACACATTACTTTTAAAATACAACTTGGCTATTCGTGGAGGTGGAAATCACCAAAGTGGGGGTTTGACTAAGGCAAAACCCTATATAGCCGCCCAAAACACCTTTTCAGATATAAGTGCAGATTTTGGGATTCGAACGATGCCGCAAGTTGCAAATCCGGAAGAAGAAGACCAAGACAGAACTTCACACCAAGTTTCAGAGCAAAAGACCAAGACAGGGGCATGGGGCGCCTTGGTCCTGCCAGGACAGGGGCACTGGGCACCCTGGTCCTTCTGTCAGACAACAATTTTCAGCATTTTTGATAGCTTTTCGGGTTGCAAAACAGCAGTTTCTAGAGCAGTTTCAGGTGCAGAATCAGGACAGTGGCGCCCGCGCGCCTGTCCCGAACATTTTCACTCAAATTTTAACTCCAGGTATGCATTTGCATTCTTGTCTTGTCCTTGTGTTTACATCTTTCCATTGTTTAAGTTCAATTCTGCAATCTTGTTATTAGTTCATACTTGCACTTTGGGGTTAGGGATTGAACTTGCATCATTCTATCTTTCAATTACAACAAAGGAATAGAAATCCTAATAGGTAGCCCGTGGCTCTCTCTTCCACAAAAATAAGTAGCCAATTGTGTGATACCTCTAGGCTCTTTCGTATTCCACAAATGTGTGATTGAAAGTGAGATTAGGGCATGTTTGTTTAGTTTCACTTTTTCCCCCACACAGTTGTAAGTACAACTATCTAGACAATGAACCGAGTTCTGGTGAAAAGAGGTAAGGACAAGACCCCATATGAGTACTGGTATGGGATATCACCTGATGTTAGCTATTTTAAGATATTTGGAAGCAAATGTTTTATTAAAAGAGGTGGTTACATAAGCAAGTTTGAAGCTAAGAGCAATGAAGGCATATTTCTTGGCTATTCCACCAAGAGTAACGCTTATAAATGCTTCAACAACCGGATAGAGAGAATTGTTGAGAGTGATGATGTTCATGTAGATGAATGTCCTGAAGCTTTAGAAGGAACCAATTATGAGAAGAAGGGTGAAGATCCTTGCATTTTTCTTTTGGAACTGGAAACTATTAAATCAGCAACCGGTAAAGCAAATCCTAATGTACTTGTTCAACCGAAATAAATAAATTCAGAGGAAGATGATAATGGAGAAGTTGAACCTAAAGAGAATGATCACGTTATTCCTAGGTATGTCATGCATGATCATGTTATAACTATCTAGAAGGAGAATAAGAGAGAACTCTTGGATGATCTCCACCTTTGAACCTAGAAGTGCTAAGGAGGCATTTGGTGATGATCATTAGGTGAAAGCTATGGAGGAAGAGTTGGATAAAATTGAGAAGAACAACACTTGGACCCTAGTACCCTGACCGGAAAAAAAGAATGTTATAGGTACTAAATGGGTGTTCAGAAAAAAATTAAACGAAGATGGTGTTGTAGTTCGCAATAAGGCAAGATTAGTAGGCAAAGGTTATGCGCAAGAAGAAGGAGAAGATTATGGAGAAAATTTTGCTCCAGTAGGAATACTGGAAGGTGTCAGAACATTACTTGCATTTGTAGATCATAAAAAGTTCAAGGTATACTAGATGGATGTTAAGTCTACATTCTTGAATGGGATACTAGAAGAAGAGGTTTATATAGAGCAGCCTGATGGTTATGCATTAACAGATAAGGAAGACATGGTATGCAAATTGTATTAAGCTTTGTATGGACTCACGCAGGCACCCAGAGCATGGTATGAAGGACTTCATAGTCATCTGATGAAGATAGGCTTTGCTAGAACTAGTGATGACAACAACATTTATCTCAAGTCTGAAGGAGATGAAATAGTGGTCAGTGAAGTATTTGTCGATAACATTATATTTGGAGGTAATGATGACAAGAGTAATTTTTTTGTAGATGAAATGAAGAATGAATTTGAGATGTCATTAGTAGGGGAAATAAAAAATTTTATAGGCCTACAGATACAATAGATGAAGAATAGTATTTTCATTACTCAATCCAAGTATGTGAAAGAAGTTTTGAAGACTTTCGGTATGAGTGATTGTAAACTAGTTGGAACCCCAATGGTTATAGGTTGTAAATTGTCCAAGGAAGATGCACCTAAGTCTGTAGATGAAAAGGAATATAGGTCAATGATTGGGAAATTACACTATGTTGTTCACAGTCAATCGGATATTGCCCATGCAGTTGGTATTATTGCTAGATTTCAGAAGAATCCAAAGGAGGCACATCTGATGGAAACCAAGAGAATTTTTAGATATCTGAAAGGTACTATTGACTATGGGTTATGGTATCCATATGGTGGAAATTTGGATTTGAAAGCATACACAAATGTTGATTGGGCAAGAAATATTGATGACTGAAAGAGTACTACTAGTGGAGCATTGTTTCTAGGAGGAAGGCTAGTTTCATGGAGTAGTAAAAAGCAGAGGTGTACTTCACAATCTACTACTGAAGCTGAGTATGGAGCAGCATATATGAATTGCACACAAGCTATGTGGATGAGACACATTATGGAAGGTTTGAAGACGGAAATCTCAGAACCAATAAATATTTTGTGTGATAATACAAAGTGCAATAAACATTTCTATAAATCTTATTTTGCACACAAGGATTAAGCACATTGAATTGAAATATCACTTCTTGAGGGAAAAAGTTCAAAGTAAAGATGTTATCTTGGAGCATGTTTCTACCAAGGAGCAGCTTACAGATATCTTTACAAAGCCTCTTCCTAAGACCACTTTCAAGTATCTTAGAAGAAAATTGGGGGTTGTCCCTTTCATGAAGTTAGTTGAGCATGATGGTGATTGCATCAGTCCCTGAACCACTTGCAGAATTTTACATCGATTGATGAAGAAGTGGATGTATTCCACAGGGGGAGCATCAAGTTGCAGAATGATGTTGATGCACAATGAGAGGAGAATTACATGTTTTACTTTCATTTTGGCATTGTTGTCAAAGGGGGAAAAGAATTATGTGATTGAGGAGAAGAATTATGTGTTTGATTAGGTGAACCAGCGACAGGATGAAGACAGACAGAGCAAGGTGAATACTTGGTAATGTAAACCGGGATTCCTATTCACCAATATCAGTAGCAATTAGAGGCGTTGATATTTGTATTTCCATCAATGCCAAAGGGGGAGATTGTTGGCATTTTGCATAAAGATTGCATTAATGATATATTGTCATTGATGTCAATTGAACCGATAATAGTATTCATGTAATTGCTGATATTGTTGTTTTTGATATTAGCTAGTAACCAGTAAGAAGAGCTTTGTGGAAGATGTTGTAAACCGGTATGTAAAGTTTGTGAGTTGAACCGGTGAACCGGTGTAAAGGGTTAAACCTTTCTATGTAATGTAACTGGTAAACCCTATCAGCTGTTAAACTCTAACCAATCAAGTTTGTTGGTTTATTATCTGATAAGCGGTAATGATGGAGACACGTGTGATTATTGTATGAGGATATGTTCAAATTGTTTTGGCGCGTTTGTTTTTTGTCTAGGGAAGGAGCAAAGTGGATTGCATCTAATGCACAACGCGTGATGAGTTACAAAGTTTGATGAAGCAGTGATCATGGAGTGGTTGGAATTTTCCTGAAGAATGTGAAGAGATTGTCATGATTTCTAATGGTCAAGATTGTACTGACTTGTTTGTAATCTCGATGATGAGAATTAGGTTTTTGTTGTGTTACTCACCTAATTGATTTGTATTTAAGGTTGATGTTTGTAAAGGTTGTTGGAAATATTGATACAAACCTATTGAGTGTGTAGTTGCCTAACTAGTGAGTGGATTTTCACTTTGAGTGAAGGCAAATTGAAGCTTAGAAGGATCTGATCAAGCAAATGTAGTGCTACTTAGACAGATCAAGAAAAATTGTTGTTTTCTAACAATTACAACAGAAGTGAAATCCCTTAACCAGGTAAGCTATAACAAGCTTGGTTGCTCATTAAATCCTCTAACAAGGTCGTTCATTAGCTTGGATTCTTAAATCCTCTAGTGAGGTTACTCCTAATAGGGAAAAATTCAGAAGAGTTCAGATAGCTATCCTTGTGAGTCTCATCTCACCATGGCTTTTACCTATTTGGGTTTTCCACGTATAAACATTTGTGTCAAGTGGTGAATGCTTTTGTGGTTGTGATCTTTTTTATTGATTTGGTTACCTTCTGATAAGGGATATTAAGTAGAAGCATTGAGAGATGAATATGTTGAGTTATGATTAAGAATTTTTTATGTTTACAAGATTGAAGTTGTTTACTGTTAAGTATCCATAATAGTTAAACTAGTTGATGTCAAGTATTCTTATGAATATTCATCTTAACTGAGTTATGTTTACTTTGTGTGATTGAATTTGAGTCTGGGAACTTTGTATCAGTTTTTCAATATACTGATTCACCCCCCCTCTCAGTATTCTATCGGATACTTATTGTTTCATCGTACCATCATGGAGACTGAAAGTGAAAATGCTACTCCACCGCCCAAGAAGAAAACCAAGCATAGTCGTATTATTACTAAAATCGGATTGGAGAACGAGGATGG
This sequence comes from Cryptomeria japonica, assembly GCF_030272615.1. Taxonomy (NCBI): domain Eukaryota; kingdom Viridiplantae; phylum Streptophyta; class Pinopsida; order Cupressales; family Cupressaceae; genus Cryptomeria; species Cryptomeria japonica. The sequence goes on from NC_081409.1 coordinate 2,112,552, forward strand.
TACCTCAAAGACCCATTCTATTCATTTGGACCCTAATAGACAGACTTGTGATGTTGAGAAAGAAAGGAAGAAGGTGGTGAAAGGTGAGACTCTTCCTCCTAAAGACAAAGTCACAATTGTCGATGTGGAGACCCTAGAGAATAATGTTGTCTTTCCAGAATTCAACAATGACAATAGAAATTCTCCTATTGTCATGCTTCATACCATGCAGAATGGGGTGATGGAGTTCTACAAGATTATTGAATGGGTCTACTCGGAGATTCAAAGTTTGAAGACTAATTAGGGGGACTCTTCCAAGAAAGTGGACACTTTAGAAGTTGTCGGGACAGGTAATCTCAATTCCTTGCCTAATTATCTGATTGAATTAACAAAATCCCTCTGTAATGTGTAGGCTATCACTGGAGCTTATGGCTCTCAATTTAAGGTTGTGGAGGCTAGGCTCAATGAGCTGAAAAGAGGGTTCTCAACCATGAGAATACCCTGAAGAAAATAGGAGAACAAAGCCAAAAAATTCAAAAATCCTTTGTTGATAGCTTCAGTGTGGTGATTAGTAAACTTGAATAGATCTACCAGGGAAAGAAAATGATAGATGTTTATGAGGATAAGGTTCTAACCCTTGAGGGTGTGACTACTGGACATGGTAAAAGAACCTTGGTGAGTATGACGAAGATGGCTCAACAAGTGAAACAATTGAATGATCTTATGAGTGTTGCTGCCTCAATGGTCCAACTAGAGAAAGAAGCAGTGGAGCTTCTCAATAATTTTTTTTAGTTTTGTTGTTTTGTGTTCTTGGTTGTCCCTTAAGTGATTCTATGTTTTCCTTTTGTTACTTTTCGTACTCTTGCTGGCTTTTTTTCACAGCCAGCTATCTCTTTTTCTTGTTATGTTCTATCTAGCTGAACCTTCAATGTTTTATCTATTTTATAACTTGTTGTAAAGGGTTTCGAGGTCCCTTCAAAACCTACTTTTCACTTAATCAAAAACAATGAAATTATTAAACTAATTTTTGACTGAAAATAACTTGGAAAGATAGGGTGAGAAAGGAAAGGGCTAAGAAAATTCTGTGAATAACTACAATGGTGACTCAATTCTATATATAGATAGATCCATCAAAATAAACCAATTCATCTTAATAACACCATTCTCGACTTTGGGAAAATGGTGCAATATCATTTTCACTTATCTTAGAGTGAGAAGACACATGTGAAGAAAAAAATCATGATAAAATAATCCATCAATGTCATGTTATGTAGTAGGAGGACAATTAGTTAACTATGGAAGAGTTATGTAGTGAGAATCAAAAGAGAAGTTTGAGGGATTGAGCATTGGTTAGATTAAACTTGTTTGTGGTCTAGTGTAATATTTAAGTTTTCGACACTCTTACAAACAATATGATCAAAATAAAGAGATTGGGTTGTGAGGCTGATAAAATGTTATATGAAGGTTTCATAAAGAAACCAAAATTGTCGATGAATGTTTTTTTTTTTAAAGAGTTTAATAATGAAAATTTGTTTCTAAAATCTGTTAGATTTATAAATGAAATTATTTTTCTACACCATTGTAGCATAAATCTAGTATTTTATTTAAATTTCTCCTTTAGAATTTTTTCTTATTATTTTAATAAAAAACAATAAAAAGTAACTAAACTATCCTAGAAGAATGTAGGGAAAATTTATTTCACTAAGTTATACATAGTAGAATAGAAAATACAAAATGAAATGGAATGTAAAGATAAAACTTAGAGCTCTCTATTGAGTATGTCTACATGATGTGTGGATATTTGCAAAATGTGTTCTCATTTGCAATAATGACATAATGTTGGATGCTTACATCATGAAACTTGCAGTTTACATAAAATAATACCTTTTTTTGAAAAATAGAATTAAATTGAAGAACCAAATCCTAAATCAAGTGGAATGCCACCAATATGCCTCATGACCCTCATAAAGGTGTTTCTACAAATTAAATTCTCAAGTTCTTCTTCACAGTCTTGTATCATAGACACCAAATTATTGGACAACCATCCACTAGGTTGTATTTTCCCTTGTAAGGGTATAATTCTTGATCAAAGTCTTGTGAACTCTCTAAACAGCCATCCCTATTGAGATCTAGACCAAACCCCTTACTAGTCTCTAAAAATTAAACTTTGCAATACACATATTCTTCGAATCCATGAACATCTACAAGAAATTAAAGAAATAAATGCTTCTTTGCAAAACATAAGTCATCAAAATTGAATAGGCATGAGAAGGTTTATTGCATGTTCAAGGTTTGTGTGTTGGTAGTGTGTTGCCACCAGTCTAGCTATGAAGAAATCTCTAGTTTGCTAAGGGAAGTCATCAAAGTTGAAAGGATGAATTCAAGCCAGCTATCAATGCAAAAGCTATAAACAAGGTGGAGAAAAGTTTGAAGCTACTTGTAGAAAAGGTGAGGCCTATCTTCCAAGGATATCAAACTCACATTAGAAGATCTCACAAGATATGTCAAGCTTGAAATCACCTATGAAAAGGTGAAGCCCTCAAATTTGTGTTAGAAGAGAGAATTGTTTTTTTTGACAAAAAAAAAAAAAAAGAAAAGAAAAACAAGAGAGAAACCCTCTACAAGAGGAGAGAATTTTACAACTTTTGTGAAAGCCACATAAATTAGTCTTATCCACCATCCTAATGTGTGAGGAATTTAGATCCAAATTCTAGAAAAGATTTGAAGTAATTTAAGCTAAACAATGTGCAGTCCAAGTGGAGATCATAGAAATCTTATAGTGGTTGAAATTAAGGGGGAGAATGTTTGTATGTTAATTTACCCATGATGCATGAATTCAACTATAGTTTTTCTAGATGATATAAAAATAGGATTTCTAAAAATAGAATGAAGTAAAACTCTAGTTTGAGGAGCTAAAATTAAGAGATTTAAAAATAGAATGAAGTTGTTAACTATAGTTAAGCATGTGTGTTCTTCCTTTTTTAGTTGTTCAATGATTTGTCTATGACCTCTATCTAAAGAAGCATATTGTAATGAAATCTTGGCCTTTGATCATTATAGATCACTTGACCCTTGATCACACAATCAAGAAGCTTGCAATCTCAATTTGAATGAATATAAAGTTTTATTTTCTTTCTAAAGCAATTATGTATGTTTTTTTTTTATCAAGAAGCTTGTAATCCCAATTTGAACAATATAAAGTTTTATCTACTTTCTAAAGCAATTCTATGTATTTATTTTTTTATTTTCTTCAAATCCATAGCTCATGGCCTTTGTAGTAAAGATTAATCTACAATAAAATGTTTAGCACAAAACGCAAAGGCCGCTTATTAATTTCTTATTGTTGGTATGTGCCTATATAGGATCCCACAACCTTTTTAGATTTGAAGCCCATCATTAGATGTAGGTTCATGAGCATTCCTCCAAAATAGGAATCTAAGTGCCATGCCCCATAAAACTATGGACAGTGATGCATAAAGAGGTATTTATTTGTAGAATGGTGTCCCCAAGGAAAAGAACAAAAAGGAGATTATAGAGATATTAAAGATTCTTTGAGCAATTAGTGTTGGCTTGAAATAAAGATGCACTCGACTTATAAAAAGAGTCAAAGAAAATGTTGAACCATGGCTAGGAAGGGTAAGTCATAGCCTTCCCACTTGCATAGAAACTAACTCTGCAAGCTTTCTTGAAACCTGATTAAATCCCTTCTCAAATATAGGTGCCAAGTTTCCTTGTTCAAATATTTGTTAGCATGCTTATGCTAGACAAACATAAAAAATGAAAGTAGACCTCTACCAAATACTCAGATAGATAGGAAAAAAATTCAACCTTTCATTTCATACTCTTGAACAACAATAAAAGTATGCAATTTTTAACAACAATAAAAGAATGCAATTGATTTCTTTCTCCATATGAGCTATTGTTTGATTGACATATATAATAGATATTTTACACATAAAAATCAGTAAAATATAGTAATAATTAACTTACATATAATGAGACAACATATGTAGAGGCCAATCTTATGTTTTATTGTTGCAAAAGGTGTGTTCATAAAAGTATATTACCAAAAAAAACTAATACTTTGAAAATAGAAATTTACATACAATTTTCAGTCCCAATAATCATTTTTTTAATTACAAAACAATATCTCTTGTTGGAAGAAATTTTTTAGTTACAACACTTGGCATAGAATTTCAAGAACTAAGAAGAACTAAGTCTTAGGAGTTATATATCTCATCCCAAATAGTAGAGATAATATAGGGATGCATCTATGAAAAAAACAAATGCTAGAAAAGACTATTTCTACTTATTTGAGCACCTAGGAGTAGTGGTTGTTGAGGTGTATGTTAGGATAATCGGTGGACAACTGAGAGGGGGGCTGAATCAGTTGTCAACAGATTATATCAATTAAACCACTTTATAACCTTTTACTGGAACACATAAACATTGATTACTAGAATAGCAGAAACAGATACCGGTAAGCAATAAAATTTAAGAATGAAACATAGAATTAACATAATGCAACCATACCATGTAACACCATCATTTGTACATGTAAAACCTGGTAAAGGGAAAAACCATGGTGGGAAGCCTACCAACAGTCAGATGATACTTCCATAGAAAGTATGTGATATAATGAGGGGCCTGCACATGGAGGAAGGCACACTACCTAGAGCGTACTAGTCATTACAAAGGAGTCTCATTGACTACAAAGATGTTATAACCACCTCAAGATAATTGGACAACAATCCAGAAGAATGAACTGCTAGAGATAGCATCTACCATGTCTGATTACAGTCCCAGTTAAGCTCAATACTTGATGCCTTTGACCTCTTACTTAAACCCAATTCGATCACCTATGATCGACCAAATCTCCTTCGCATGTGATATTACATTCTATGACCACAACACTACAACCATGATCTACAATGAGATCTTACATCAATTTATACAAACCCTAGAGCCTAAACCAATTAGGTCAGCCACCTAGAAGATATTACAATAAGATCATTACACACATCCATATTACAATGATATGCCATGTCAGCTTAAGACCAAAACAACAATAACCAATCCATAAAACATCCCGGTAACGTGTAGAGAACATGTTAACATGACACCGGTCCATAACCTAGATAGGTACTAGACCTAATCTAGGTCCACCATGCCAAAGCAATGTCTCCAATCAGTCGAGGCATGATCAAGGATCACCTTCTGCATCTTGAGTTCTGTCTAGAAGCCACACGAACACCACTTATGCATTCTGTCAAAGATTCTCAGTGAAAGCTCTGCCAGTTAAACCTTAAACCCTTACCAATAACACAAGATCTTCTACCGGTAACCATAACCTATCTGCCAGTAACCAACCATAATAGATAGTGTTGACATCAATGACAAAACATCAATGCAACACATAATCAATTCCTCCATATCACCAATAATCTTCACCTTTGGCATTGATGGCAACACTAGATGTAAAAAACATCTAAGTACCAAGAAATGCCAAACAAGTCTCCCCCTATGGAAGACAACCAACAATCTCCTACACATAGCCTTTAATATCAATAATTCTCCCCATGTGAATAATATCTCTATCAAGCTCTAAATTTATTTTTTCACATCACTATCTCTCCCCCTTTGAAATCAATGCCAGAAATCTGACAAAAATATCAAAGCAAGAATATAAGCCTCTGAATCTCAAAGCTGACTACTCCCCTTGAGCAGTAGCATCACTACATCAACCTAGAGCAAAGGATAAAGTTGATGACGCATACCAGACTGATGATCTACTCCATCAATTAAGTTTCTATAGGAGGGGTAGATATCCCTAACCTGTCTCTCAAATACTCAAATGATTCCTTAGACAATGGTTTAGTGAATATATCTATAATTTGTTGTTTAGTGTTCACATAAACAAATTTGACTCCCTTTTATTCCACCTTGTCCTTCAGAAAGTTATATTTTATGGATATGTGTTTAATCTTAGAGTGAAATACTAGATTTTTAGACATGTCAATAGCTGTAGAGTTATCACAATAGATAACTACCAGTTCACTACAATTTACCTTGATATCCTTCAACATTTGCTTCATCCACAAGACTTGAGTGCAATTAGTTGTTGCTGCAACATATTCAGCTTCTATAGTAGATAAAGAAATGCGTGACTGTTTTTTGCTGATCCATGAAACCAATTTATTTCCAAGAAAGAAAGCTCCACCAAAAGTGCTCTTCCTATCATTAGTATCTCTTTCCCAATCTAAATATGTATATGCACCTAAAGTGAAGTTATCATCTCTAGAATACCATAAGCCATATTTTGTTGTTCCTTGCAAATACCAGAATATCCTCTTTACTACACATTCATGATTTTCTTTACGATTACTTTGATATCTTGAAACAATACTTACTGCATTCATAATATTTGGTCTAGTCTAAGTTAGATATAACAAGCAACCAATCATAGACTTATACCTTATTGAATTTACCGGTGCAGATGTATCTTTGATAGATAATTTCTCACTTGTCACCATAGGAGTACTTACTAGTTTGGAATTATCCATACCAAACTTCTTCAACAATTCCCTTAGATAATTAGTTTGACAGATAAAGATGCCTTTGTCATTTTGAGTAATTTGCAAAACTAAGAAAAATCTCATCTCACCAATCATGGACATTTCAAATTCATTCTTCGTATTATTAGAGAATTCCATGCACAGTTTATGTTCACCTCCAAAAATGATATCATCAACAAATACTTCAATAATCAGAATATTATCATTAGTGATCTTATAATATAAATTACTATCAACACTACCTTTAGTAAAACTGGAAGCTTCAAAAGATATTTATCCAACCTTGCATACCAATCTCTAAGAGCTTTTTTCAATCCATATAAAGCTTTCTTAAACCTACAAACCATGTCTTTATCATCTGTCAGTGAAAATCCATCAGGCAGCTCAATGTATACCTCTTCCTCTTCCTCAAGTTCACCATTCAAAAATGCACATTTAACATCCATTTGATAGACCTTATGGTTCTTATAAGCTGCATAGGCAAGAAATAGTCTAACTACTTCAATTCTAGCTACAGGTGGAAATGTCTCACCATAATCAATTCCTTCCATTTGAGAATATCCTTTACAAACCAATCTAGCCTTTTTTCTTATAACTTGACCATCCTCATTTAGTTTATTTCTAAAAACCCATTTAGTTTCAATAACATTCTTATTTTTAAGTCGGGGAACTAAAGTCCAAGTCTCATTCTTCTCTATCTGATCTAATTCATATTCCATAGCCTTTAACCAATGTTTATCTTTATAAGCTTCAATAACAGGTGTCAGATCAATTTGAGAAATAAGACATACCTTTTGATTTGCCAATCTTCTTCTTGTCATAACTCCCTTGTTCCTATCTCCAATGATTTGATCTTCAAAATGATTTAACCTTACATACCTTGGTGTCTTCTGAACTTCAGGTTCACTGTTCTGATCATCAGTCACAGTTGAATTTTTTGATTGTACCGGTGTAGCTATCTCAGTGTCTTGTACTGGGTGAGGCATTGTTGGTTTAGTTATGCTCATCTCCACTGTCGATTCCCTGTCATATGATGTAGATTGAATTTTGTATTTCTCATCCACTTTCACATTTGCGCTCTCGACAATTTTCTGCAATCTTTTGTTATAACATATATATGCTTTTCTTTGAATTGAATATCCAAGAAATATCCCTTCATCACATCTAGGATCAAACTTCCCAATTGAATCATTCCTTTTGATATAACATTTACGTCCAAAAAATCTGAAATATTTAACAATAGGTGTATGTCCAAACCATAATTCATAAGGGGTCTTACCGGTTTCACCTTTGATGTGAACTCTATTGAATGTGTAGATAGATGTACTCAATGCTTCTCTCCAGTAGATGTGAGGAAATTTCACTTCCATCATCATGGTTCTTGCTACATCCAAAATTGTTCTATTCATCCTTTCCACTACTCCATTCTGTTGAGGAGTCTGGGGTGCAGATAATTGTCTCCTAATTCAATTTGCATCACAATAACTATTAAATTCATGAGAAGTGAACTCACCCCCTTGATCTAATCTTAGACATTTTATTTTCAACCCAGTTTTTTTTTCCACCTTTGCTTTAAAGATCTTGAATTTCTCAAAGGCTTCAGACTTCTCCCTAAGAAAAGTCACTTACATCATTCTAGAATAGTCATCAATTATTAGCATGAAATACCTATCACCTTGAAAGCTTCTAGTCCTTGTTGGACCACATAAGTCAGTGTGAATCAAATCAAGAACATCATTAGATTTATCATGTATGCTCTTAAAATAAGTTCTAACTTTCTTTCCATATTGACATTCCTTACATACCAGATTATAAGGCTTTATAATCTTAAGTATATCCCTAACTGCCTTTTTTGAACTGGTCTTAACAATACAATCAAAATTAACATGACACAACCTCTTATTTCATAGCCAACTCTCATCAATATGAGAAATCAAACATGTCTTATTACCAGTGCTCAAGTGAAAGATATTACCTCCAGCCTGAGTATCGGTTGCAATCTCCAAACTAGTTTTGTTAATGATTTTGCATTTTCTATCTTTAAACTAATGCTAAAATCCCTTGTCCACCAATTGACCAACACTTATAAGATTATGCTTTAAACCTTCTACGTAATAGACATTATCAGTATTATGCTTTCCATCCAAAGAAATAATACCTCTACCTTTGATCATACATGCTTTGTCATCTCCAAATCTAACTTGACTGCCATTGTATTCTTGCAAGGACAAAAATTTTCTTTTATCTCCAGTCATATGATGTGAGCATCCACTATCAATTATCCATTCATCCTTGTCTTCAACTTTTGTTGCCAGTGCCTTTTCTTCATTCTTGATAGCCGGTTCTAGTTCATCTTCCTTTAAAGCATAGAACACCCATTCTTTTCTATTGCCAGATCCACTATCAGAGTCTGTTGTCGGTTCATCCTCAGAGTCATCACTTACTCCTTCCTCATCTGCTATGTAGCATTGTTTTCTTTTCTTGAATCTATATCTGTTCTGATTAGGCTTAAATCATTTATTAACTGTTTCTCAAAATCTTGCATTCCTTTCAGGACATCTAGATGCAAAATGACCAATATTATTACATGCAAAACATTTAAAAGGTGTTTTTCCTTCATACTTACTTCCTGTCGGTCCTTTAGGTACTCTTCTAGGAAATAAGGCTTCAAGTTGCTCAAATTCTTCATCCTCTTTCCTCATATCTTCCAATTCCTTTTCATATAAGGCTTTCCAATCACATTTGTTAGTAGATGATGATGCATGAAAAGCAGGTTCAGACTTTGCAGCTCCAGAAGGTCCAAATTCTTCAAGCTCAAAAGCAGATAATTTCCCAATCAGAATGTCTTTGTTAACTGAAGTGTTTGGCATTGTTCTCAGTTCATTAATTGCAGTTGCCTTCATGTTGTAAGCCGGTGGAAGGGCTCTCAAGACTTTGGAAACTATTTCATCTTCACTCGGAGATCCTCCACAACATTGAATTCCCATGACAATCTCATTTACTCTTTTCATAAATAAAGAAATTCTTTCATTATCTTCCATCTTTAAGTTCTCATACCTTACCCGATAACCATCAAGTTTAGCAATATTGATAGTAGGATCACCTTTATTTAGAGTTCACAATTTATCCCGCATAACTTTTGCAGATGATTTATCAGTCAATCCCATGATTTGTTGATCAATGAGTGAACACAAGAGGGCTTCTCTAGCTCTACAATAAATTTCAATATTCTTGTCTAGGATTGCAGGAGCAGGATTGCCAGATGTCGGATCATAAGGTGTATATCCTTTCTCAGTGATCTCCCAAATATCCTTGCCAATACATCTAAGATGAGTCTCCATTCGGATTTTCCATGTCCCATAATTTGTTCCATCAAGCTTAGGGATTTCTCTTCTGAAAATAGTTGCCAGTGAATTTGAAGTATTAGTTGCCAGAGGATCTACCTCAAGTAGTTAAGCTTCTATAAAAGAGGACCAAAGCTCTGATACCAATTATTAGGATAACCAGTGGATAACGGAGAGGGGGGGGGGTGGTGAATCAGTTGTCAACATATTATATTAATTAAACCACTTTATAACCTTTAACCGGAGCACATAAACATTGAATACCGGAATAGCAAAAACAGATACTGATAAGCAATAAAACTTAAGAATGAAACATAGAATTAACACAATGCAACCATACCACATAACACCATGATTTGTACATGGAAAAAATGGTAAAGGGAAAAGCCGTGATGGGAAGCCTACCCATAGTCAAATGATACTTCTCCAGAAAGTATGTGATACAATGAGGGGCCTGCAAATGTAGGAAGGCACACTGCCTAGAATGTACTACTCATTACAAAGGAGTCTCACTGACTACAAAGATGTTATAACCACCTCAACATATTTGGACAACAATCCAGAAGAATGAAGTGCTAGAGATAGCATCTACCATGCCTAATTACAGTCTTGGTTAAGCTCAATATCGGAGGCCTTTGACCTCTTACTTAAACCCAATTCGATCACCCATGATCAACCAAATCTCCTTCGCATACGATATTACATTCTACAACCATGAAACTACCACCACGATCTAGAATGAGATCATACATCAATTTATACAAACCCTAAGGCCTAAACCAATTAGGTCGGCCACCTAAAAGATATTACAATAAGATCATTACCTACATCCATATTACAATGATATGCCATGTCGGCTTAAGACCAAAACAACAATAACCAATCCATAAAACATCCTAGTAACATGTAGAGAACACGTTAACATGATACTGGTCCATAACCTAGATAGGTACTGAACCTAATCTAGGTCCACCATGCCAAAGCGATGTCTCCAATTATTCGAGGCACAATCAAGGATCACCTTCTACATCCTGAATTCCATCTAGAAGCCGCACCAACAGCACTTATGCATTCTGTCAAAGATTCTCAGTGAAAGCTCTACCGGTTAAACCTTAAACCCTTACCAATAACACAAGATCTTCTACCGGTAACCAAAACCTGTCTGCCAGTAACCAACCATAATAGCTAGTGTTGACATCAATGACAAAACATCAATTCAACACATAATCAATTCCTCCATACTTTGAGTTGTAAGTGTCTTGGGTCAGATGTAACTAAAATAAGCCATTAAAGTCCCCTTTAACTACTTCAAAACTTGTGAAAAAGGTTTCATACTGCTATCTACATGTGCTTCTATTCTTAAGAAGTCTAAGTTATGCAAGTGAAAAAACACAAGTAAGAATCATAACTACTCCATTTTACTTTGTAATATTCACGATTTTTCTATTTAACTTCATTCCTTGCACCATACCCACTATCTTGTAGCATACTTTGTTTTATTTTTAAAATTATTTGATATCATGAGATGATTTTCCTTCTTGACTATATCATTTAGTATGCATGGATGGTACTAGTCTTTAGCACTTTTGTTTAATTTTCTTTTGGTCTAATGAGGCCTTAGCAATTAAAAACTCTAGACTATCTTCTATCCAACTGTACATGCATGCTCTTATAGTCTAGTAACAATTCCACCTTAATCAATACATTCACAATCATATATTTTATCATAATAATTTTTAACAGAACTTTCCCTCTATCACTTATTACCTTGATTCGTTGGGTGTTTTGTTGAACATGTTCTTACTCTCTTGGTTAATTATCCCTTTATGACTATTCACGCTCTGAAGTATTGTCTTTCTCTTTATAGGACTATCCATGACTATCATACCTTGATCATGATTTTCTTGTAGCCCCTTTAGAACAATGTACCTTGGTATTTAGCTACCATGGTTACCCTTTCATCCCAATGACTTACTAAAGTAATCCCTTATTGACATATTGAAATGTATTGCACTCATCATCTAGAATGCTACTATCCTCAATCTTTTACCTAACTATCATTTCTCTTGAACACCTTTCACTGCCATAAATATCTTATGTGTAGATGTGTTTGAATAGGACTATCTCTTTCATTTGAAATCTATGACATAATGTAGACATGATTTTTCACCAACCCTTCATTCAATATACATATAAATATACACATATACATATACATATACATATACATATACATGTACATGTACATGTACATGTACATATACATATACATATACATACATACATATAGTATCTATGTGTGTGTGTATGTATATGTATATGTACATACACATATATAAATATGTGTACATGCCTATGTAGATATATATACATACATATGTAGATATACACATACATATGTACATGTACATATATGTGTACATGTATATTGTCCTAGATGCATCTACATAAAAAAATCATAATATTATTTTATTTACTCAAGAGTTATTGTATTTTATGTAAGATTTATTTTACATTTGTGTGTATGTATGCAACGCCCCTAAATTATAAATACCCAAAATTTTCTCTAGATCATATTTTTAAGTGAAACAAAGTAGAATCAAAGATACCTTTCACTCTAATTAAGGCCCTACAAACAAGTTAGGAAATTAACAATCATAATTCACAAAATATATCTCTTTAATTAAGAATCATCAAGCATATATTAGAAATATACATCTAATCGCAAGATTGCTTAAATCAGTTTGAGAAGGTTCAATCATAGTAGAGATAAGATAGTATGACTCAACAAGGTGCCCTAGATATCCTCTACCCTAGGCCCAAGAGCAGACATACCATCCCTATTGACCTCATGTTGCCCATGTCATCCATATGAGGTGGAGTACCTAGTGAGGTGTCCTATAACTAATCCCTAATCCCCTCGATCTTGCCACTTCTCTCCTACTTCCATGATTGAACATTCATAATGCATTTATTTACCATGATAAAGAGCATGAGCAGTATTCAAAATCTAAGGTGCCTTGGAAGTCCATCATTTCACCAATGGTCCTCAACCATCTCTTTATGAGGTGCCATACCTAGTGACAAATATTTCACTGTTTCCCCTCCTTGCACTCCCTTCCTTGCACATGATCGATAAGTGTATGGATATTTAGATTCAAACATATTTCTGATTGCATCATAAACAATATTACTTCTTCAAACCACATTAATCTTCTCTCACCATAATATAACTGCACCGAAATATTTCTGTTCTTGATTTGTCCTCAGTTTTGAAGGCAACGTTGAGCCATCTTCCATACATGAGAAGCATTGTTAAGGTGGGTTGCAGTCATAAGGTGAGCTTGCTCATGGTTATGAATTCTATGAGATATTTGCGTTGCTCATGTTTTTTCTCTAGTGCCTATGTTACAAATGAGTCCTTTCAGATTTAGCTTTATAGTAAGCAGTCTGAAATCATATTTTGCATGGTGAAAGATGTGCAACAATGTGTTTTTTTCAATACTTAATGCTTGAAATGTCATTTAGAAGTGCTCTATTTTAGTTATTCGCATGGTACTAAAGATGCCGCCAACTAAACTTATATTGTAAAGAGATTAGTAATAGTCATATTTGTAGTGTTTATTCCAATGTACATGTCTATAATTTCAATTGTAGATGTGCTTTGTTTTCAATGTATGTTCAGCTTTTGGTGAACAATTTGATGGTTTGGTTTAGTTTTGGCCATGGATTTCAACGCTTTGATCAAGATCGTCCAGCTGTTCATGATATTCATGATTTTTAAATGAACGATATACTTCTAACATAGCGATAGAGGAAAGTTTGATTTCCTTTTAGGAGAGCTTATGGAAAAACTGGGTTAAATTTTTAATATTGTGTATTTTCTTGAAAATTTTGACCAAATTATACAGATTCTGGAAAATGTTTTTGTTTTTTAATTATCTTCTTTCATTTATAAAAATACTGCCATACAAGTAATCAATTTGCCAAATCAGCGTGTGCAAAGTTTTATGGATTAGACTTCAATTAATTTCTACTTACAGGTAATGGAAACTTTGAAGGAGGGTTCAAATGGCATTCTATGAGAAGAAAATTTAATTAAACTTTAAAAAGGATGTTTGCAGTTTTTAACTAATAAATTAAATAAATTTCCATTAGTAAATAAACAAAATACTTCATTAAAATTGCTTGAACTTTGTCCTCTTTTTCACTATTTGTTGAATGATATTAAAGGTAGTTTTACAAAGCATATGGAAATGAATTAGTCTCGATATGCCTGTACTACAATCAATATAATTATGTCACATATGCAATTTATGTTTATTTGAAATTAACATCATCATGGTCACATTTGTTAACCGAGTGCTTGGGTATATCTTTTTGTTTCAGTGCCTATTTATAAATATATATTAAATTAAAAGGTGTAGATATTTACGGATATATCATTTTGTTTTAGTTGCAAATAAATTAAATGAAAATCTCTTAAATGAATTTCCATCAACAAATAAATGAAATATCTAATTACCATTGATTGAACTTTGCCCTCCTTTTTAACAATTTATTGAATAATATTGAATTAGTTTTACAAAAATATCTAAAATGACTTAGTCTCAAAATACATTTGTACTACAATTAAGATAATATTGTTAGATGCAAGTAGATCCATTGGTAAGATAATTTGTTTTCGAATGATATCTCTTGGCATATTGTACAGAAACATTTTAAAATATAGGTATGATAATATATACATACATTTGTATAAACAACAATTATGTAGTTTTTGAGTCAATCTCATTATTCTATACTTCATGGTTAGTGGTTCATACAAACCTTTCTCTCATAAGTATGAATGGTCCCATTGGCATTCATCACATCTAGTTGATGCTCACAACGTGAAACATTAGGGCTTCTTAGGAGGTTATCCATCACATTACTATTCTAAATCCATTATTAAATCTTTGATAAAATATCACATAATTTGACACACTATGAAAGACCACAACCAATTTAGAACGAACTAGTGAAAGATTCAAGTATGTAATTTTTTAGTCAATTTTCTTGACCCATATTTCATGAATAGTGGTTCACAAGAACACATATCTCATGAACATAGAATGGTCCACTAAGCACTTGTTGCATCAAATTGATACTCACAAAAATTCAAGAGGTCACCTATCTCAATATTAATCAAAATCAAATATGCTTAATCATGTAATTTTCCCCCAAGATCAAGCCCACATACTTTATATCCTATTTCAAAAACCTCAAAAAAATATTGTACCTTATGAACCATTCATTGTACAACAACACAACCTACCATAATATTGTTTTTGATTAAGGGTTAAATAGGTTTTGAGGAGATTTGAAACCCCATACAATAGGTTTTAAAGGGACCCAAAACCCTTTGGATTTAGCGGGAATCCAAAACCCATAAATAGAGCATTGCTAAAAGATACACTAAAGACTACCAGCAACGAACCAACAACCAAACATTAGCAACTATGCATCAAAGATTTGACTGAGACACCCAAGTGGCGTAAGACATCAAACAAGAGATGTTAGATACACATTAACAAAGAGTTTTGCAAGGGTCCCATAACCTAAAACATGGGTTTTGGCAAGGCTCCCATAACCTTCATCTGTAGAAAACAAAAAAATATTACATATGAAATACATTGGAATAATGGGGTTTGAAAAGACTCTCATAACCTTCTAAGAAATAAAAACATTTGCACCTCCCAAAAGCAAGAGCCAAGAAGAAGGGTAGCAACAAGGGTTTTTTGCAAGCTCCCCAAACCAATACCATGGATTTTGGAATGGATCCCATAACCATTAAGAAGAGAATAAAAAATCCCCCCTTATAAGAAAACTCCACCTCTCCAGCATAGACTATCTCCACCTCCATAGAAGAAAACTCCCACCTTGATAGGGAAAGTAGAGGAAGAACCCAACAATGAGAAGGAGCCAAAATATAGCCCCCCTAGATCTCAAACAACCAACTACCAAACAACAAAGCTCCATCTCTCTAGAAAATATTCTCTCCACCTTAATAGAAGAGGATCAGGAGCAGAAGAGAAATAACCCACCAAAGAGAGAGGCCACACCTGAACCTTTCCCGCATCCAAGCATCCAAGGAGAAGATCAACCACTAAAGCACAACTCCCAGCCTCTTCCCCACATCATATCACCACCTCCATAGGGAACACCACCACCTCAATAGGACCTGTAGAAGGGGAAGAAAATAGCAGAAGGGTCCAAACCCAATCCAAGGGCACAAAAATAATCCCCACCTCAAAAATAGAAGAATTCCCCTCCATTGGAGTCACATGGAGAAGGGGCAAGGGAAAAGAAACATAAACCCACAAGGGAAAAATTAAAACAAGAAATCGTAGGGCACTAACAAAGCTGAGCATGGCCCCAAAACTAGAAAAATATCTTAACCAAAAACATGAAGAATAGATAGCTAGACTATGCCCTTAAAAATAAGCCTCAACAACACGATCGGAATAGAACAAGGGAGAATAAATAGCCTCCACAAAAAACCCCAAAATCCCAACACAAGAAGAGACAAAAGAAACCAGAAGCCCCAAAATAGAGGAGAAAACAAAAACCCAAGACACAAGCCAAATGAAAGAGGAAAAGGGGGATAAAGAGACCCAACAAAAGACCCCACCTAAAAAGTGACCACCAACCCACAAGACACAAAAACTCCACAAAAGGGAGCTACCCATGAGGAAACCATCATGGTTAACCACAAGCCAAAACGCAGAACCACGAATGAACCAAATGAGGGCAACAAAACAACAAAAGACCAAACACACCAAAGAGAAACTGAAGGGCACTAAAGAAAAGACAACTAGTCATCAATCATAACATATCTGCCTAGGAAAAGCCAAACCACAACACCACTGACAGAAAATGAAGATGAACAAACCAAAACACAGAAAATAGAAACCACAAAATGGAAAACACTAAGCACAACCAAAATAGACAAAGCCCACCCAGAACCATCAACATCGTCATCATCGGCATCATCACCCTCCTCATTTTCAACTACAACCCCTGCTCCACAATTGCTTGAAACTCTAGCTCCTGCATGAACACTGTCGCTTCCCCTCCCCATCATAGCCATTATATTGTTACAAAAACTTCTATAAATATTTTTCTTGACTTCATTTCTCAATAATAATAATAATCTTACACCATTAAAATTACTTAAAATAGAAGTACTATGTGATGTTTGTACACAAGTTTTATGAAACTAAAACCCATCAAACCATTGAAAACATCACAACAAATCTTTTTCTCCAGCTTGAAAGGTCTAATTATAAGCTTTGTATTTAATTTTAGACAATACATTCGACTAAACCTTGTTTTAGAATAGCATTTATATGTTTCATTTAATGTATAAAACTAAGAATATTTGCAGTTAAAAAATGTATAATATTTGGAGTATTGGTAGATTGTAATAAGATCTCAACGTATTCACCTTGTTTATAAAGACTTTTCAAAAGAAAATTAAAAAATCTATGAATAAGTTCAAAAGTGTTGATGTTAAACTTCATACTCGTGTCCAACATAATCATACAATCTTCAAACTCACTACAAAACAAGTAAATTATGACTGAAAATAATACTTGTAATCATATGTATATATTTTTTTCTTTAGTTTTTATTTTATTTCTCTACTAATTATTTCTATTATTTGAGTATCTAAAGTAGCAACTATCTGTCCCATGGGTATGCCCTGCTTCACTCTAACTGTCAATGCTAACTGATATAATTCTATATGACCGATACATTTGAAGTAAACTATTTTATGCAGAAGTCCACTATTTTATTTGTATAAATTATTTTGATATAATTCTTTAAACATGTTGTATTTTCCTTAACTATATGTTACATTAGAACAGTTTACACAGATAAAGCAATGAATCGTATTGGTACCAAATATACCAAGAAATATTAAAGTTACAACTAGTATTAACAGGTAGAGAGAAGCACACCACACCCATGGGACAGTATTGTTGTTACTCTAAACACCCAAATAACAGAAGTAATTAACAGAAAATAAAAATAAGAGAAAAATACCTTTACAACTACAAATACGATGATTGTCCAGGATTGTTTACTTGTTGTGTAGCGAGCTTGAAGATTATGTGATTGTGTTGGACATCTTGCAGTACCGTAAAATGCAACACCAATACATTCAGCTTGTTCACAGACATCATTTCTCTATGAATAAAGTAAATATGCCGAGTTTATTACAATCTATCACTACTCCAAACAATATGCATTCTTCAACTGCGAAAATCCTTGGCTTTTCACAGTCCCATGAAACTTAATAATGCTATTTCGGGACAGAGTTTAGCCAAATGTAGTACGAAAAATAAAATCAAAAGCTTTTTGAATCTTGAGAAAAAGCTTCGTATTGTTCCATTGATTTATAGTCGGATGGTGAGTGAGAATACCAGGTGCTGCTTTCAAAAACAGTTGAAGACCAATACCCAGGTAGTAATAAACCTTGTGCATTTCCATCTTGTGTGCCACTAGTATTTAATTGGAACTCGCACAAGGGATAAATCTATCTATATCATTTTAAAAATAGGCACTAGTATTTAATTACGAGTAGCACACATTTGATTCTATACGTCTATTGTATACTCAGCATCATTGGGCCTTTAACGCATGAGATGGGGACACTCCCAGATAAGATATGTTCTCTCCATTTAAAACTAAGTAGTGATGAGGCAATTCGATACCATAATTGGTAAACCAAGGGGTGTAGCCCCTGGTATCGCTTCCCATTGGAAAAATAAATAATAAAAAATGGGGTGATATTTTCCCATTATAGAAAGTCAAGATAGCCATCCATTGGTCAAAACAAGTTTTTTTTTTTGGTTATACTTGCTTATGAAGAGATAAAATTAAATATATCAATTGGAAAAGGGTGAAATAGAAACATCTGGTTACTAATATTCGTGAAGGAATTTTGTTCTCTAAAGGGTTCATTTAAGTATATTTTTATTATGTATTTGTGTTTATCATGTATTTTTATTAAGATGTTTATATTAAATTTCATTATATTATCTTGTGTTTATAGTTTTATATTGATACATATAATTATATATGAAATTTTTCATGTATTATAAAATTTAATAATTTATTATATTTTTTAATAAAATATTTGATATCAATTCATGATGCTAAATTATTAAATTTATATGTTAAAAGTATGGCAGATGGTGCATTTAAGGGCATTTTATGAACTCATTTGTATAAACATCTTTTTCGGTCTCTCGATTTATAATATAAAAAAAAAAATT
The DNA here is from genome assembly GCF_030272615.1 of Cryptomeria japonica. Lineage (NCBI taxonomy): Eukaryota > Viridiplantae > Streptophyta > Pinopsida > Cupressales > Cupressaceae > Cryptomeria > Cryptomeria japonica. The sequence goes on from NC_081409.1 coordinate 2,131,776, forward strand.
AATATGTTTATGAATTGCATTTCATTTAGAAATGAAAAATATGGATTAATTGTAGAATTAAAAAATATAAAATAATAGATAAAATTTGATAATTATTAATAAAATTTAATGGAAGTGTTAGTCATAAACGTGTTGAATATGAAGTGCAAATAACACAATTAATAGATTCCGAAATAAAGAATGAAAGACAAACAAATTGAGACTTCAAACACTAGATTTATTTGGTTCACCAATTTGTAGTGATATCATTTTTTTTGGTTTACATACGTACAACAACAACATTCTTCAGTTATGCAATGATTGATTAAATTACATTATCCATATAATATAAAATAAGACTTCCAGTGGAATATGAATATGCTGACCAAAAGGAGGGAAATAGAAGTGATTGTTGGGCTTTATATCTAACAAAATCTTGGTGAAGTAGAACTGAGTATATTATTCTTGATCTTTATAAAGACATTACATGAGATATTCTCACAAATGTCAATAATGTTCTTTTTATTGGGCTTATACCAATAGAAGTTTTTGGTAGCGTCAAACCTTGTGATTTGTGTATCATAAAATGCCCAACATAGTCTCAATGGTATTTGGATTGTTGAAACCCTACATATAGCTATAATTGCAGTTGTTTGAGAATTATGGTCTTCAAATTCTATTCTTGAGTAACTATCACATTGAATCCTAACATGTGTTGGTGGTCTTGTGGTGGAAATGGCTATCCAATCCCTACAATGCACCAATGCATAAGTTATGGTGTATGAGGACAACTTATGCATTGGCGCATGGTAAGGTCATTTAATGTCCACTTTCATGTTTATATACACTTTTCAAACAAATCTTAGAGCTCCTTTTACAAGATTTTCTTATATTTAAACCTACAAAGTTAACATCACTCTTGCATTCTTAGATATCAATAATTCTATATCAAATTCATAATTTGTGCATACTTGAGTAGTATTACCTTTTCCCAGTTTTATTGCTAGGCTATGTGCAATTGAAATTTGCAAAGAATATAATTTTTTCTTTTATAATTATGAATATTAAAATTTGTGGATAAGAGATTAATATTGTTGTTAAACTCTTCATTGGTTATTGTATTGATGTTAGCATTTCCTGCATAATAACTTTGTTTTTGTTACTATCATATGGTAGTTTATCATTAACAAGAGGTGTTGAAGTTTACATTAATTAGTGTAGATTTTATTATAGTTGGTAATTAAAAAACTAATAATTAGTTTTGGGAGTTCTTGTAATAAAATTGGGTGGTTACTTTAAAAACCTTAATGTATTAAATGTAATCACCTCGAAAGAATCCTTTTGAATCTATTGAATATAATTTCTCTATTTTACTAGCGCTTGCACCTAGGTGAGGTGCAATGGATAATGCCGATAGAAATTTATATGATTATAAATGTAAAATACAATTATACAAATTCAAACCATGTCAACATTTTTTTTAGAGATGAAATAAATAGGTTCAGGGCATCTTTGTGTTTTCTCCAGTGTGTGATGTTGGTCCCTTGAAAATAATTTAAGGAGCTAATCTTGATGAGCCTTGCCTGCAAAATAGAAATTCATTCAAAGTTAAGACTAAGGAAATTTATGCATCGGTGTAAGTGATTAGAGTTGAAGATACACACCTTTTTTTAATAAAGAGAGATATTGATGTATTGGTGTGAGTAAAAATACTTAAACAACCAGAAGATGAGAGTTTTGAATATTAGCAGTATTAAGTCAGAATGGAAAATGCAATTGTCGGAAGTTTCTGCAAATTATGAAGGCTATTTTGCGTCATATGGACTTATGCTCTTCTTTGTGTTAATTTAAAAGTAGAAAATCTACCCTAGAAGGTTAGAAGAAGAAACTAAATAATCAAATATTCCTCACGATCTATATGAACCATTAAAATCCCCATACCTTATTTAACCAATGATGAGGAAAAATATAAATAAATATTAACATTGTGTAATAAAAATATAGAGTTCTCATAAATTATAATTATACAAAAAATATAATAATTATAATGATAACAAATTTAAACATCTAAAAGATTAAAATAATAATGGGTACAAAAGGCTTTGCTAAATTTCAAAAGGTAATTGGAATAAATAAATAAAAATTAAAAATATATATTCATTATGCAATAATATTAGAAATAAAAGATTGATTATAATATAAAGAGTATGATGGTTAAGGATGAACAACAAGATAAATAACCCTAATGAAATGAATGAAATCTCATAAGATGTGAATTAAAAAATAATAGTACATAGACAAGAAAGAATGAAGATAGCTAATTCCAAAGAAATTAGCAAGTTTATAATTATAAATATGTTAGAATGTGTTATAATTGAATGTATAAATATTTATCAAAATTATGTTATACTTGACATTCAAAGTATAAACACTTTTAACATTTTTTTCTACATGGAAGGAATATGATTAGAAGAAACATTATCATTGAAATTTTACATATCCCAAAACTTAAGATGACTTATGTATTAAAAATAAACATAAAAGATATAAAAGATAAAAAGAATGGATATGAAAGATTTGTTGATTTTGTTTCTCCTATTTGCTCATTGCAAAAGAACATTTTAACTATAAACTATAAAGCAAAGAATGAATATGCTAAACAAAATTTAAAACCTTAATAACAAACTTAGCTTCTATTTCCTTAGTAGATAAACATATAATAGAGAAACCAAAAATATTGGTGACAAGAGAACATGGAAGTGAATTCGCATGTCATTTTCAAGGAATATTATATAGTAAGGGAAAATCAATTTCATCCAACGTATTAGAATACCTCCTCACAAGCCGGAGGGAAAATCAACTTCATCCAATGTATTAGAATACCTCCTCACAAAGAATTGTTCGCTCCACATTTTTATTGTTTCATTCCAAAACTGTTAATACAAACATTTTAAATATATTATTAAAAATATACTATTATTCTGAATAGTATATTTATAGCAATATTCAACAAATTTAATATATATAGAAATATAGAAAATAAAAAATTACTTTCACATATATTGCTATAATACATATCTATATTAAAAAAAATTATCATCACAGACAATTTACTTATTCCATAAATAATCAAACTGGTTTCCATAAGAATTTTGTGGTATTTTGACAATCATTTTAATAAGATGTATAGTTAATTAGATCAAGATTTTTTTTAAGTACAAACATATATCATCATTTTATGATCATGTACAAGGATAGTAAATTGCAACTAAGACATATGATAAAAAAAAAAAAAATTTAAAAATATATTTTATTGAAATTCTACAATGATAGCAAGAAATGTCATTTTATGATTATGTAAAAAAACATTAAATTAAATTGGATAGTAATGTACATGTTAAATATGTAACTTCATTGATGATGTAATTCAACAATACATATAATATAAGTAATGGCTTACTAAATAAGAAATAAATAAATTAAAAAGAAGTAAATATTAATAATAATTTATAAATAAAGGAAAGGGTAAGTGCATAAAATTAGTATGAGGATTGGTCACGTATTTGAATTGTAGTCTATTATACATTATTAAATAGTCTCCTGTCTGCATCGATAAACAGTGAGATTTGGGGTCATGCTGTTGTAAATGATGGGTCAGGTTTAAAAATGGGTATCGCTTTCTATCGTCGTCATTTGGCTCACATCTCACATCAGGAGATGGATCTAGTGCCAGTGCGCAACAACGTAAAATTGGACCCATGGGCTCAAGATATTCGTCCATGGAATCAATCCATCAGAAGCCCGAATTTCCAAGTACTTGTCCTTAATTGTCATTTTAAAGATTTCTAAGCTAATGTCTTGATCTTGGTTCCTTGCAAAATATCTCTAGCACATCAAGGACCAATTCTGGGATATTTTATTGCTTAGGTGTGTAATGGTTCTTGAATACGAAATCTCAGAGTTTTAGAGCCGTGGAAATGAGATCTTGAAGTGTGAGAGAAAGCATAAAGGGTGATTAAGAACAATCATAGATAGGGAGGAGGGTGATAGGCATGCTTGGGAAGAGGCCTCGTGGTCTGCAGAGACGCACAAGCACTTCTCAGGTGATTGAAATGGTTGCTTCAAAAGACAGGGCAAGACCCTCTGCAGTCAAAGTCCCTCCTCCTCATTATCATGGAGTCCCCAAAGATGGGCGTTTGAATGCCAATGGAAGCTCTGATGAGCCCCTTCTCTCGTGAGTGCCTGTGAGTAATCTGCGCCTATGGATGGGATGTGAAGCAACGAATGCCTGGATTTAATTGAAGCATGAAAGAATGGGCCTGCTATGTGATGTTTTGACCTGATTTGAACCGGCATTCTATTGGCGAAGGTGGCATTAGGCGTGACAGTTCGGTGGAAAAAGTGACTACCCACGAGTTTGAGAAATAATGGGGTATAGAGTATACAATGGCGATCTATAGGGGCATACTTTCTTACTTAATATTTTGATTGTTTTATTAAAATGGCATGAATCTGGCCTGTGGAGACTCACATGGAATAGAAGCCCGTATGCATTGTAAGGTGCAGCATGAAGTATTGCACAATTATGCAGTTTAGTGTTTGGGCATCTACAATGACATTTGCATTCACATGAATCAACAATATATTGTTTCATAAAAAATAATCAAGGTAGCTTATTTGTTGAAAATAAATGGAATGGAATTTTCTAGAGCATTTGAATCTTCAGCAATGATAATGGCGCCCCAAGTGATAGCATTGGACACTGCCACATAGCTGGACAGAACGCAGATAGAGACATTTTCATTCGTGCCCGCTTCAGATTTTTCTCATCTAACTCGAGTTTATTATCCTCCTTGTCCTCCACACATTTCTCCATAGTATAATACTTCTGGTTAATATTTAAGCCAATACGAGAGTTCAAAATATTATTGCCATTCTTTAAGACTCAATTCCCTGCTGTTCATCTTTTCCGGAGCAATATAAACCTGATGGAAAATAGAGTAGCTTAGTGAGTTTATGAAGGAGGGCATACCGCCAAATCTTATAGAGAAAGAAAAATATCTGGTCAAAAGTGACGGTGTCGTTGTCTGCATCATCAGATTGAGTTTTGACAATTTTGGCATTGACACTTCCTCAGCAAATTCCTTTCGGCGTATTTTTTACAGAGGTGTCAACTATGGTTATAGAGATGTTTTTTATTGCAAATAACATGTTTGTTATCGAAGATGAAGTCTTGGCATACATGTTGGCTTTCACACTTAATATCAAAGGCAATTTGAATACAGGGCAAAAACTGATCCTTCCAATACGGAAAATACAAATATTTTAAAGCTATAGCCCGGTCAAAGTAGTAAGCTTGAACCTCTAGCCAATTGGTTCCCTTCTGCAACCTCAAGATTGCTTATCGAGGTTGTTTATGGTGATCTTGTAAACGAACTTGTTAAAAAGTATTCTATGGATGTTTTGACATTGAAAATTTTATGGGGTATAAGATGAATTCTTGTATTGATTGGACTTTTGGAGATTGTAGTGTTATTATTGGAGCCTAAGGACTAATAAGGTTATAGAGGTTGGAGGCAATGGAGGTAGGAGATTTTTTATCATCTCAAGCTAGTTTCTCACTTAGGGATGATTTATTGTATGAGAAGCACCCTATATGTGTCCCTAAAAAAAAGAGGGGGTTTGACATTATTTGTTCCTTCAATGAGCAAGGGGGGACAAGATTTATTATGGGTGCACTTGGGTAGGTGATTTGTATAGAACTTCAGGAGGCATTAGACACACTCGGAAGAGATATGGAATTTCAAAGGAAAGGTATCTCATGTGCAGACGTTTGGTTGGTGATTTTTACAACACTAGAGGAGGAATTCAACACACTTGGAGGAGATGTGAAATTTTGAACGAAATGTGATTCATTGTGCATGGAGGTTGGGAACACTTTTATATGTTCTCTCATATTGTACAGATGGTTGTAGGCTCTACAGTCGGGAGATCCCTTGGGTGAGCAAGGAGGATTGGTGAAGGTGCTTCATCAAAGTCTCTAGACGGGTTGTGTTCAACCCTTGCATTGTTCCATTGTTATTTGAATTAATGTAGTAAGGGTAGGAATGTTAGAGCTTTGCGTTAATCAATTTAGATTTTAGTATAATTAGTAATAAATAAATTAATAGTTAGTTTTGGAAGTTATACCCATAAGGGAATATGGGTGGTTATTAACGGGAAATTGAAAGGCTTAAAAAATATTACATTTATAAAATGTAATAATCTTCAAAGAATTCTATTAAATGCATTAAATATAACTTCTCTATTTTGTTATGAATTTACAATGATGGTATAGGTTATTAGTTCTTTCCTCTTCAAAAGGCAATTGAAAATTAATCTAATTAGTAGTATGCAACAAAATATAGCAATATGAAGCATATGAATAACATCTATTATAATTTTAAAGGCATATTTAAATAAAATTTAATGATACATATAAGTCTAAAACATAGATTAACAGTTTGCAGGAATGCATACCGATGTCAAGTATCTATGTTCTCCAAGAACCTCTCTCCAATGAATCAAATTTTATTGATCAATACATACTTGATCTCTATGTTATTTCTTCTTGCAAACTTCTTAGTCTTTTCCCGTCTAGTTTTTGATAAAGATAAATGGGTTTTACAAGGACCCTGGTGTAGGGCACCTAGTACTCCAAGAATGTAAGCTTTGATTTTCTTTTAGTTTGTGTGTTAATGTGTGATATAATAATGGACCAACCATTGAGGACTCAGTAGAGCCATGGTTGAGTTGTCCAAATTTTGGTTTGAGTTAATTCTGCTTAGGGTGTTGTTAACCTAAGAAGTGAGATGCTTAGGTAGTTCACAGGCAAAATACTTTAGATGAAGGTATTCATGAATTAGGAGTCAAATGAGTTGTTTTTAGGTCTTGTAAGGTGTTTGAGGACCTTCAAGAGTTTTAGAATGCAATAGAATGAAAAATTGCATCCAGGAGCAAAAGTTGTCAAAAGTTGTTGAGCAACATTTTGCAATTTCTTGCAAAAGTTGCATTTTTTGTTATGGGCATTAGGAAGTTAGTTGAACTGACTAACAAAAGGGGATATAAGCCAAATTTAACTTCATTTTACGGGTTGGAGGATTGGAAATGCAAGAGAAACTTTTTGGTTTGTGAAACAATCTTGTTTCCACCAGTTTTTGATAGTTTTTGTCTTGTTTTTCATTGCTCGTACAGTCCAGTACGGACTAGATGGTGTAAAATCATTGCCATATTTGTATGTTCATTGTATTTTCTTTCAATAAGGTTGATTTGCAGGTTTGATTGTTCCGGGTTGTGAAGATTTCTATCATTCTTTGCAACTAAGAGCAAAACCCTTGCAAGTAGGGTTTAAGAGAAAGAAATGGCTCTAGCCTAGGCATTCTTTGATGGCACTTGTTGAAATCATTAAGGATGCTAGGTTAGGGTATGTGATTTTGCAGGTCGAGGAGGAGGAGAAACAATGAATACCGAGGCTCACCACTAGGAGTAGGTGAGTTAGGATAGTAAGCAAAGTGAGATCTGTGAGCACTTGGAGATTGATGAAGACCCAAGTGGCATATGTATGGAAATCCCTCATATTTTCCTTGAAGGTTCCCAAGGTGTTTAGAGCAGGAGTTTTGACTGGTGAAAGGTTCTAGACCAATTTTGTCAATCCATCGGTTAAGCCTTAAACCCCACAAAATAGTGCAGCATTGGAAACCACACCTGTCTGGATAAATGAGATGTACTTTTCCACTATTGTCAGAAACTTCCAAAAGGGCATATGAATACATGGTTTATTCTTAGGTTTGTTTGGTACTTTTGCAAATTAAACCCCAGAAACTGCTTAAGCAGGGCTAATGCAATTAGGCCTATTAAGGTGCCGGTAGAGACCTAGAAGGCTTGAGAAACTATGGTGATGGAGTTGGTGAGTCTTAAACTTAAAAACACAATGAAGACACCTTATTAATGCATTGGGAAATCATAAGAAGAGTTGGTGTGTTAAGATCCTAGCAGGAGTGGTTGGAGCCCAGGAGAGGTGAGTGTGAGTAACTAAGGTGATAACCTCAAGTGGAGGAGTTGATTGTCAAGAAACCATTGGCTATACCTAGGAGGCAAGTCAAGAAGGTTTATACCTTTGAGGTCTCATTGTCATAACCCTTACCAAGTGCCATAGGAAGGAATTGAGTAGTAGTAGGGTTGAGTAGGACAAGTCACTCAAGAAGGTGAAACAAACAAGGCTCCAAGACTCTCTACATCAGAGTGGTATCAGAGTCATTCTTTGAAAGATTTGGTGTATGTTAGATTGTGAAGAATCAGAAGCAAGTTCAATGCCTCCAAAGGCAATGACTCCAGAAGCCATCTGACAAATGGTGGCAGAAATGATAGAAGGATTGAAGGATGCAGAAGGAAGTAGCAACAACATAGAGGTAAAGAAGGAGAAGGGAAAGGTTAAGACAGAATGGGGTGATAAGATGGATGAAGAAGTGGAAGATGGAGAGGAACCAACAGCAGTAGCTATGCCTCAAGACTAAAAGTTGTTTCTAGATATAGTAAAATCTATTTCTAAGGACAATTTGGATGGATTACCCATATATGGAGGAAACCTCAATTGAGAAGAGTTGCTAGATTGGATAGAAGCTCTCAATAATCATTTTGATTACAAAGAGGTAGCAGAAGAGAAAAGAGTCAATGTGGCCAAATCAAGAATGAGAGGATCAGCATTGGTTTGGTTGAATATGATGCAAGAACAAAGGATACAAGAAGGCAAAAAGAAGATAACTTCATGGGAGCAAATGAAGATCAGACTTAAGGCACAATTTCTTCTAGGAGATTACAAAGTTCAAATTCATAAGAGATTGCAAAATCTGAAATAAAGGGAGTTAGATGTCAATGCATACACTGAAGAGTTCCATAAGCTCATCTTGAGGGCTAGGAAGCATGAGAATGATGTGGAGAAGTTGGCTAGGTATATGAATGGCCTTAGACAGAATATACAAGATGAAATAAGCATCCTACAACCAGACACTATCCATAAGTATTTTCAGTTGGCCCTAAGGGCAGAAGAGAAGATCAAAAGGAGTGAGCAAAATCAGAAACATGGGGGAGAAAATAATTTTAGAGGTAGAGGAAACTTTGGTAGAGGGCAACAACCATCAAGAAGTGAAGAGCAGCAAGGCCAAGAAGGGAGTGGAGACTCTCAGAGAGAAGCATTTATAGGATCCTATAGAGGAAGGAGCAATTATAGGGACAGGTTTGGAAACTCAGGTAGAAGAAATACAGTTTTCACCGATAGATGTTACCATTGCAATCAAGTTGGGCATACCATGAGTAAGTGCCTGAGGAAAGCCTTAAGCTCCACAAGTTCATACATGGGGGAAAGAAGAACTCAATGGTTGCAAGAGGAGGACACTCAGAGTGTAACTTCTTCAATCAGCAAAGCAGGCCCAGTTACAAAGGGAGAAAATTTGATGATGTGAAGAACAATGCTCAAGATACCCCAAGCTCAAGAGCCACCACAAAAGAAAATCTTGTTTAGGACCACTTGTAGGTCACATGGAAAGATTTTTAAAGTAATTGTAGATTCGGGTTCCACTGAGAATATTGTCTCAATTGAAATGGTGGACAAACTCAAACTAAAAAGATTACCTCACCTCACACCCTACAAGGTGTCATGGCTCAACCAAGGTCAACATGTATTGGTTGATGAACAATCATGGGTGGATTTTGAGATTGGTGAGTATAAGGATAGATTATTATATGACATATTGCCTATAGATTCTTGTCATTTGTTGCTGGGTTGTCCATGGCAGTATGATGTGAAAGCCGCCCATGATGGGGAGAAGAACAACTATCTTATCACCAAGAATGGGAAAAAGTATCAAATGGATCCACTACCTGAACCAAAGTAAGAAAAAAATTAGGCTCAAGTGTGATGTTGATGAGTGGAAAAGAGTTTCTCAAAGTTTTGAAACAAGAAGGACATCAAGGCCATGCTATAGTGTTGAAACTTAATGAAGAAGCTAAGGCATATCCAATGAGTGAAGTGCCTCAAGAGGTGCAAGAACTACTCAAACATTATGCAGAAGTGATAGGGGATGACTTACTTGATTCCTTTCCTCCAATGAGATATGTAAATCATCAAATAGACTTAGTACCAAGGGCCAATCTACTGAATAAAGCTGCCTACAAAATGACACCTAGTCAAAATGAAGAGATCGACAAACAAGTGCAAGAACTCTTAGACAAAGGGTTTATCAAGAAGAGTTTGAGTCCATGTGTTGTTCCTATTGTGTTAGTTCCTAAGAAGGGAGGGAAATGGAGAATGTGCACAAACTCCAGAGCAATCAACAAGATTACCATAAGGTACCAGTTTCCTATGCCAAGGATTGAGGACCTATTAGACAATCTAGGAGGTGCAAGCTAGTTCACCAAGGTGGACTTAAAGTTTGGCTACCATCAGATCATAATTAGACCTAGGGATGAATCGAAGACAACCTTTAGAACCAATGCAGACCTATATGAGTGGTTGGTAATGCCATTTGGCCTCACCAATCCACCTAGTACCTTCCAAAGGCTCATGAATGAAGTCTTAGTTGAGTTTATTGGTAGATTTGAAATTTTATATCTTGATGACATTATGATCTACAGCAAGTTCAAGGAGGAACACCTCAAGCATTTGGAGATGATTTTGAAGAAGTTGAATGAGGCTCAACTCAAGATTAACCTTGAAAAATATGAGTTTTTGAAAATAGAACTGGTATACCTTGGTTTTGATATTTCTCATGGATATTTAAAAATGGATCCAAGTAAGATAGAAGCAATACTTAATTGGCCTATCCCTAGGGGCATAAGTGAAGTTAGAAGCTTTCATGGAACATCTTTTTTATAAGAAGTTTGTGAGAAACTTTAGCCATGTTTGTGCTCCTGTTCTCAATAAGGGGTTTGAGATGTTGAAAACCAAGATAGCAGAGTTGCCATCCCTTAGATTGTCTGATTTCAATCAATTGTTTACAGTAGAATGTGATGCAAGCCAAAGGGCAATAGGGGCTGTTTTAAGCGAAGAGGGACATCCTATAGCTTTCTTCTTAGAAAAGTTAAATGAAGCTAAGAAAAGGTACTCCACATATGACTTGGAGTTGTATGCAATGGTCCAAGCATTGAAAAAAAAGCATCACTACTTGCTTCCCAAAGAATTTTTAGTCTTCATTGACAACCATGCCCTTAGTTTTCTCAATGGGCAAGAGAAGTTGAACCAAAGACACCTAAAGTGGGTTGAGTACCTACAATCTTATATATTCACCATTAAACACAAGAAAGGGACAACCAACAAAGTTGTTGATGCACTAAGTAGGAGAATCATGACCATGCAGGAGATTCGATTGCAAAGTGTGTGTTTGAGTGAGTTAAAAGACCTCTACAAGGATGATAATGATTTTGCAGAGATATATAATGTTTGTACTAATTTTTCTAATGCCTCACATGTCTCTTATTCAAAATACATGGTACAAGAGGTTTTGTTGTTCAAAGGTCATCTTCTTTGCATACCTCAATTTTTTATGAGATAAAATATTATTCAAGAGAAGCATAAAGGAGGTCTGGGAGGTCATTTTGGCATTGATAAGACTTTGGAGTGGGTTGGTAGGTTTTATTATTGGCCCAAGTTGCAATCAGAAGTGAGAAGGTTTGTAGAGAAATGTATCTGCCAAAGAGAAAAAGGAACCTCAAGTAATGCATGTCTATATCAGCCCTTGGTCATACCTCAGAGGCCTTGGAAATGTTTGAGCATGGATTTTGTGTTAGGCTTGCCTAGGACACCAAGAGGATTTGATGGTTTGTATGTGGTAGTAGATAGGTTCAGCAAAATGGCACATTTCATACCTTGCAAGAGTATCAATGATGCCACCTATATTGTAGGACTCTTCTTCAAGGAGATAGTCAGAAGTCATGGTCTTCGAATCAACATTGTGAGTGATAGAGATGTAAAGTTTTTGAGCCACTTTTGGAGGACACTTTGGAGGAATTTGGGAACCAAATTGTCTTTGTCATCTACCTATCATCCTCAATGAGATGGTTAGACAAAGGTAGTTAACCGATCATTGGGTAACTTGCTAAGATGTCTTACCAAACAACATGGGCACACTTGGGATCTAGTACTTAGACAGGAAAAATATTCATATAATGACTCAGTGAACCATAGCACTGGTAAAAGTCCTTTTGAGATAGTGTATGGATACCATCCTAGGGGCATATTAGATCTCAGAGGTCTCAGTTCAATGGAACCTAAGAGTGCACAAGGGGAGAACTTTTCAGAAGGCATTAAAGAGGTGCATGATAAGGTAAGGCAGTCCTTACAAAAAAATCCCAAGCAATACAAGGTTCAAGCTGATAAAACAAGGAGGAAGCTACAATTTCAAGTAGGATACTTAGTGCTGGCACACCTTAGGAAGGAGAGACTTTCAAAAGGGCAGCCTATCAAGCTCATGATGAAGAAAATTGGACCTCTCAAGGTGGTGCACAAGTATGGGTAGAATTCCTATGAGGTTGAACTTCCACCTACCTTGGGAATATCTCATATCTTTAATGTATGTGATCTATATCCATACAAGGGAGATTCACCAATAAATCAGAAAGACATGCCATCACCAGTTCATGAAGACTGGGTAAAGGATTTGCCACCTAGTCAACCGATTGAGTTAGAGAGTATCTTGGATACCAAGATACTAAAAAAGGCAAGGAAGGGAGTTTACAAGAACTATCTTGTTAAGTGGAAAGGATTACTAGATTTAGATGCCATGTGGATGTCAGAGGCACATATACTTCAGCATGGAGTGGAGATGTGTGATTTTATTTTATTACCTTTGATTTTATTTTAGCACTCCAAGAATGTAAGCTTTGATTTTATGTTAGTTTGTGTGTTAATGTGTGATGTAATAATGGACCAACCATTGAGGACTCAGTAGAGCCATGGTTGAGTTGTCCAAAATTTGGTTTGAGTCAATTGTGCTCAGGATTCTGTTAACCTGAGAAGTGAGATGCTTAGGTAGTTCAAATGCAAATTACTCCAAATAAAGATATTCATGAATTAGCAGTCAATTGAGTTGTTTTTAGGTTTTTTAAGGTGTTTGAGGACCTTCAAGATTTTTAGAATGCAATAGAATGCAAAATTGCATCCTGGAGCAAAAGTTGTCAAAAGTTGTTGAGCAACATTTTGCAATTTCTTGCAAAAGTTGCATTTTTTTTGTTATGGGCATTAGGAAGTTGGTTGAACTGACTGAAAAAGTGGATATAATCCAAATTTCAGTTCATTTTATTGGTTGGAGGATTGGAAATGCAAGAGCAAGTTTTCAATTTGTGAAACAAACTTGTTTCCACCAGTTTTTGATAGTTTTTGTCTTGTTTTTCATTGCTCGTATGGTCCAGTATGGACTAGATGGTGTAAATTCATTTCCATCTTTGTATGTTCATTGTATTTTCTTTCAATAAGGTTTATTTTCAGGTTTGATTGTTCCAGGTTGTGAAGTTTTCAGTCATTCTTTGCAACTAGAAGCAAAACCCTTGCAAGTAGGGTTTAAGAGCAAGAAATGGCTCTCGCCTAGGCATTCTTTGATGGCACTTGTTGAAATAATTAAGGATGCTAGGTTAGGGTCTATATATAGTTTTGGAATAGGGTGTGTGATGTTGTAGGTCTAGGAGGAGGAGAAACAATGAAGACCTAGGCTCACCGCTGGGAGTAGTTGAGTTAGGATAGTAAGCAAAGTGCGATTTGTGAGCACTTGGAGATTGATGCAGGCCCAAGTGCAATATGTATGGAAATCCCTTAGAGTTTCCTTGAAGGTTGCCAAGGTGTTTAGAGCAAGATTTTTTACGAGTGAAAGGTTCTAGACCAATTTTGTCAATCCACCGATTAAGCCTTAAACCCGACAAAATAGTGCAGCATTGGAAACCACACCTATACGGATAAGCCAGATGCACTTTTCCATTATTATCAACAACTTCCAAAAAGGTATCTGAATCCATGATTTATTTTAGGCTTGTTTGGGACTTTTGTAAATTAAACCCCAAAAACCGCTTAAGGAGGGCTAATGCAATTAGTCCTATTTAGGTGTCGGTAGAGACCTAGAAGGCTTGAGAAACCATGGCGATGGAGTTTTTGAGTCTTAAAATTCAAAAAATAATGAATAAATCTTATTAATGCATTGAGAAAGAATAAGAAGAGTTGGTGTGTTAAGATCCTAGCAGGAGTGGTTGGATCCCAGGAGAGGTGAGTGTGAGTAACTGAGGTGATAACCTCAAGTGGAGGAGTTGATTGTCTAGAAACCATTGGCTATACCTAGGATGCAAGTCAAGAAGGTTCAGACCTTGGAGGTCTCATTGTCATAACCCTTACCAAGTGCCATAGGAAGGACTTGAGTAGTAGTAGGGTTGAGTAGGACAAGTCACTCAAGAAGGTGAAACAAACAAGGCTCAAAGACTCTCTACATTAGACCTAAAACCTAAAGTTTTACAAAAGCCGTCCATCGGCCAAACCGACATGAAACAACATCAAAACAGGGGAGAAACCCCGAGTAGTCATGAAAACAAAGGAAACACAGAAAAACTAGACAAAACAAAAGAAAAAGCTCTCAGTTAAGAGAGAGCACCAGATCCTTGTTCTTTTGTCTTTTCCCTTCTAGTTGATCAAACCCTTGTTGAGATTTTCAATTTTGAATGAATTGTCAATGCTCCTATGTTAAATGTTACAAATCTAGTTGGTGTGTGTAATAGAATGGGAGAATGATTTTGAATTACTTTAGTTTGAAGAGTTAATTTTATGGAACCAATTAGACATGAATTTCCTATTCTTTTCATTCTTTGAATTATCATCTATAATGATTGCATTTTGACTCATATGATAGTACCATCATGAATGAGACATTCATTATTTTTCATTGTTTTTGTAAAATTTATTGATTGATTTGTGTATTATTTACCTTGATAATAACTAGATGAAGTTGTTTTCTACCAATATATCCTCTTCCTTATATTTATATTTTAGAATGTAACATAATTTAACCATGGTGTAGTCTAGATATGATTTGTCATTCATGCTTTGTAGTATTATTTTGGACACCAAAAGCATCTTCAATTTCAAAATCACTCATATTTTTAATATTTAATAATTGTTTTCATTCTATACGTTATGGATTATAATTAAAAGACCAATTTTTTAATGTGCATCTTCTCTTATATTCCATGCATGGGCAATAAAGTGATAATTTATCTCATCAATCTTTACTAATTCATTATCTAATTAATCAATAATGTCCATATTGGGAACTCCATTTATTCATCTAAATCCATGAACATTTGATCTCCTAAGTTTATGGATTAAAAAAAATGTACATGTGATCCCTAAGTTCATGAATCCATTATCTGTAACATTCAAACCTTTCTTTAATATTTATTTTCTAAAAATTAAGTGTTTGAAATGCATAATCTATGTCACTATATGAGAAAAATCAATAATATTATGTTTTTGCCACATCTGAACTTCTTATAGAGTATTAGAAGGTGTTCCAAGCATCATCAATAAATGCAAATTTGGCTAATACAAATCTATTACACTCAATGTGAAGAATATTATAGGCATGCCTATTTTATGAAATATTTTAGAAAGGGAATCGGATTTATGGATGAATAGGAATAATATGGAGGTCTTTTGGATGGGTTGATGTAGGTAGATGGTTGGAAGGTGCTCAAAGATGTATTCATTTTTTTATCTTGGTTATTGATAGGATAATTGAATTGTGAGCTAGTGATCATATGAATAATGGATGGAGGGACATAGGGTCCTAATATGGATGGATGGGAGGAAGGCTCTGACTTTGGAATAAAAGGACCTAAAATAGATTTGGAGGATAGGGAATGTGTATGCTTGGATTTAGAAGAAGGGATACTTTGATATTAACTTGGAATAGGATCATCAGAGTGTCTACTTTGCTCTTGATTTTGAATTGGATCATTGGAGAGGATAGAAGAGATATCAGGATCTTTCTTAGGAGGTGAGTGTTGAATGGGACTTAAAAGGACACTTTTCTCTTGAGATGGAAGGGTATCATCGTGGATGGGATACAAAAAGATTAGGGGATCAACATAAGATTCTTGATAGGTGGGATCTTGATCAAAAATTGGATTAGATGAAAGGGTTTGTTCTTGATCTTGATATATTTTAGGACTCATTTCTTCTGATTTTGGATTAGATGCAAGATGAGGAATAAAGACTTTGGACAAACCTATGATCGCAAAAGATGTGAATAAAGATGTTTTTGTTTTGAATTAAGGAATTTGTTTGGAAATTTTGTTGTTGATTGAGCTGGTTGATTCTATGACCTTGTTTGAGCATAAATTTTATTTTTGAGAGACTTTGAAAACACTGCATACAAATATCAAAGATAGTATGGTCAACTGGACTTGTTTTTGACAACTCTGAAAATTAAAGTTACATGAGCATTTGAAAACACCGCATATAGATAGCAAAGATAGTATGGCCAACTGGACTTGTTTTTGACAACTCTAAAAATCAATGTTACATGAGAAAAAGGGCCTAGATTGGCCCCAAAAGGACTGACCCGTACTAGTTTGAAACATCAAACAAATTAGAGACATGAGAAAAGCATTTACAACCTAGGATGGATATGGGAAACCATTCAATGGGGCCTCTACAATAAAATGCCTCATACAAGACAGACAAATAGAGATTTTGGTAGCACTGGCTCTACTCCACGACACACACTTCTCAGGCATACCAGATTCTATAACCCCGAAGATCCAAAGATCTTATGACTGGGGGATTCCTATCTCATTAAGATGGGTACATGAGAGGTACCTACAAGGTATGATCAGCACTCCCTGAACAATCAAATGTGGGATTTTGGGTTAACTAAAAAAATTGGCTTGTAGTAAATTTTTGAGGGATCACCAATCCAACAATGGATTCTTTAAGAAAGCCACTTAAGGCTTTAACTAAGCTTATTGGTGCAGAGGGGGCCTCTACATACATTGAATTCACTCAGTTGTCCAGCCGCCTGACCAACATATTTATATAGTGGCTTACAAAACTCGCTCGAGATCACATTGGGAGAGTCGATATCCCCAACGTGTCCCAATTCGAGATACCTTAGTGGGGTGATGAAATCCCCAGTCAAAGATACCCCTCACTACTAAAATAAAAGACGAGTGTCATTGTCACTTTTCTCTAACTCCCAAGACCCCAAAGGCGGGTGGAAAGGTATTTAGTGCAATAGGGGGTCCACCCTATAGATGAAGCAAGTGCTCAAGAGACAACAAACAAAAGTTCATTTCCTTTAAAGATTGCAATTTTTGAGATAATCTAATTAAAAGGAAGATCCATGTCCATTCATTAAGCCCAAATTGAAGTGTGAATTTGCCATAAATGCATTCAGATGTCCTTTTTAGTGCACCAAATGAAAGTGTGATTTTTTCATAAATGCATTCAGATGTCCATTTTAGTGCACCAAATCAAAGTGTGAATTGCTTAGAAAAGAACACATCCTACAATCACATGAGTTTGTAGTTTTATATAAATCTTCAACTGATTAAAATGTCTCTACAAAGAAAATGTTATTACTTTCAACTCCAGCCCTCTTCTTGTAAGAAAATTGTTACTAAGTTGAGGGGTACAAGCTACATAGAATAGGTTGGCCACACCAATAATAGCCTAAAATTATTGATATAAAAATTATATAAGATATGTTTCGAGTGAATTTATTATGATTTTCTCATAGTTTTGAAAAAAGATCTTACTAAAAGATCATCTTGTATAGAAAAGATATTAGAAAATGAAGTTTAAACAAGAAGGTGTGACTTTAAACAACTTTTCTAAAAAAAATATTGAAAGATATGGAAAAGAGAATTATACCAAATGATAGATAATTGAATCATCTTTCCACAATATTTTAAATTTTGAAAATCCGATACGTTATGCAAACATTATGCTCGTTTTCGTAAAAATAATTTTTTAACTAACTAGATGCAAAATTCTATTTACTTATGCGAAATTCCAAAGTCAAAAGAGAAATTATATTTACTTATGTGAAATTCTATTTATGAAGATGAAATTCTATTTATGAATGTGAAATTTAATTCACAAATGCGAAACAAAATGTTTACAATTTCAAAATTCTATGTTTATGAATGCAAAATTGATAGTCAAATGAGACAAAATATAAACCAATACAAAATTCTAATAACACAATAGTGAAATTCTAGGCACGCATACAAAAATCCATACTGAGCACCTGCAAAAACATAGAAAATGAACAAAATATCAGTTATTGTAAGTTTCACATCAGGTTCACCAGTATTTTATGGAAAAATTAGTCATACTTAATCAGATTTAAGAGAGTAAACCACTAATGCGCTAATCTAATTCACTAATCCATAAACACAATGAAATAAACAATAGAAATCAATGACTATATAAATTAAACACATAAAACTCCCTCATTGACCCCTTTGATGGCTTCCATTGCTATTGTTCATCATTGTGTTGGTGTGGCTCTCAGTGTCACACTAGAATACATGCATAATGATGGCATAAATTTTTTGAAGACAGTGCTTTAAAAATTTGAGGGGAAATGGATAGAATTTATAGATCCCAGAGGATGATAATGGACGGTTGAGATTCATTCTAGAATAAAATCGATCTATGGTGTAGATTGTTTGAGACAAAATTGATTGAGAGTTTAACTCATTTGATTGATGAGTTAAATGGATTGATTGATTAGTGAACTATTTAGATTGATTACATGATTGAGTTGATTTGTTTGTTAACTAAATTGATTGAGAGTTGAAAAAGGTGATTAAGGAGTTAAATGAGTTAACTGAAGAGTTAAATGATTTGATTGCTCAATTGACTAAATTGATTGATCAGTCAGACTGCAAGTTAGTGGGAGTTAGATTTTCAAAATGTGATGTAGGATTTTGACATGAAATTGCATTTAATTTGTATTTTATTTGAATTTGGATTTTTGAAAAGTGAAGTGTACATGTCATTAATTGAAATTTGATGAAATTGGAATTTGGAGTTTTTTCAATTTTGGATTTTGATTATTTGAAAAGAATGATTTAGTTAATTAAATAATTTAAAGAAATTGTTAAATTATCAGAAATTGAATTAAATTAAAAAATAAATATTATTTAATTAAAGGTTATAAATCAAAATTAATTAAATAATAAAAATTTAATTAATATAAGAAAGGGAATTAATTGATTAATTGATTGGAGAGAAATAGAATAATTAGTAATGTTGAAATGATGATTAAAATTAATTTGGAAGAATTTAATTAATTTAATTAAATAATTGAAGAATTATTTAATTAATAAGAGGAATATTTAGCGCATGATTAGTGAGACATTTTTAGGTGTCTACATGGCTTGTGATCACAATGGTAGGTTTGTCTCAGTTGTGGCCCACTATTTGGGTTCTCAGACAACCCACTACATCAAGGCTTATGCAACCTAAATTGGCCTAAAGATGGCGATTTCTAAATTTTTCACTAAGGTCTAGCTTGAAAGTGATTCATTAAATATAGTTAATTTACTAAGAGGGTGTCAAACCTCAAGTTGGATTGTTTAGACTTTGATTATTGATAGTAGAAGTATGCTTAAATACTTTGATGAGTTTAATGTCACTCATGTTTATCATGAAGGTAATTTGGTTGTCGATTGGTTGGCCAATCTTGGTGTGGCTCAACAAAATATGTTGAGGTGGGAAAATTTTGACCACATCTTGAAGGATATCAAAATGCTTATTCAAAATAATAAAAATGAATACTCTAGGTCAAATGGTTTGTGGGAAATGATCAACTCATTTTTCAATTTCGTGCGAAGTGGCATGTCTTTCATTATTGTGTGTCAAGATACCGCCCTATTTATGAGCTTGCTTTTCAATATTTGGGTTGGCATATGTGTGGTTTCAATTTTATTTGTTCTTCTCTGCAACAAGGGTGGTAATCAAAATAGGGGAGAACCCATTGTGTATCGTAAATTGAAAGAGAATCATGAGGTTTGGGGTGAGATTTCAGTTGGGGGTGTTAAACTATATATTAAGAATTGCATGGCTCAGATCTGCAGGTGATTGCTTCTTTTGTAGAGGGTTGGGATGAGGATACCCTCAAAGTGTATGGCATGGAATTGGTGGTTTCAAAGGAGTTAGTGGCAAAGGTTTTTTGTTGAATCTATTATGATTTTCTTTGAGAAAGGGGAAAGGGATAAAGTGGAAAGAACTATTGATGGTGGGTATGACAAGGCCACTCTCAAACCCTTTTGGGTGGGAGTTGTTGAAGTCATTATGTGGTATGTTTCTCTTGATGGTCGATTCTTTAGTCCATTTAGCTACCATTTTGTCATCCTTAATCATTTTTGGCATGATAAATATATTTCTTTACCTTTCTATTTGTTTTCCTCTTGCATCATAGCTTTGAATTTCATAGAAAATATCCCTCTATCTCGATTATCCATGAGGGTTTGATTCTCCTCATCATGGAATATGCCAAATCTATTTTTGTTCATAAGAACCCTGCCCCTAATTTAATGAATAAATTGGAGCATAATGTTAGTCTTGAGGGTTTCTCAAGTGACTCAGAGGATACAACCTCGAATGACAATGTGGTTATCCATTTAGGAAAATGTACATGGCCTAAAAGGGGTGCCTTGGACCACCATAAAACTATGAGTTTGGATGATGATGACTCTAAGTATATCCCATCTGATGAATATGTACCTGATTTTGTGGCCTTAGTCATGATGTTAAGGGTAAAGGTAAATTGGGGGGTCCCTCTCTTGTGTTGGTGAAAGCGAAGGGGAAATTTTTGTCTCATTCGATGGGTGGCTCTTCCCATAGAAATAATTTGAAACAGCAAAAGGATAGGAGAATTGACCCTGGTTTGCAATTCATTGAAGTCCAACCTCCACCTATTGATGGTATTTATGTAGGTCTTCATGTTGAGATCCTTGTGGATATTGGTAATGATACCCCTTTGAAGAAAGCATCATATATTAATGATTTCAGGAACATGATTAAGAATGTTAAGGATGTTGCAGATAGCCAAAGTTTATTATGGATTGTTTTTGAGATTAATGCCTTGAAGGATAAGGTTGCTATAAAATCGAATGTGCAGAGCATGGATAAAAATTTTGCCACTATTTAAGAGTTGGCTAAGGGAATTAAAGTTCTGAAGGAAGGGCATGATCAATTAATTAAAACCCTAGAGGATTCCTTTGCTAAAGTTCAAGATAAGTTGAGGGCTATTGTGGTTGTGAGCCAAAAGGCCATGGAGAATAGTTCTGAAGGACTTAAGAAGTTGAATGGCGAATATCGGGCTATTCAAATCCTTTCCAAAGAGGGTGATGATTCCCCTAATGCAAGTGTTTAGTCTATGAAGAAGGTTGTTGTCCATGAGCTTGTTTATGGTTCTTCCCCTAGTGCTCATACGAGACTTCATAGCAAGGACAAGGGCATAACTCCCATTGATAATATTTTTCAATAAGGTGTACTGCATAAATGAAGATTCGATTCAAAAGAGTGAAAGTTTTATGAAAGCTCTGTAAGGTCTCTAGGGTTTTGATCTTCTATTTTTGGTGTTTTTTTCTTATGTCCAGTGGTTGGTTAGTGTCTATTTTCTTTGACTGGATGGATTTGTTGTAAAGGGTTTTAGGTACCTTCCAAAATTGTTTTCCTCTAATAAAAAACTATTTAATTTTTTAGTCAATTTCTTTGAACCATATTTCATGAGTAGTGGTGCACAAGAACTCATCTCTCTTGATCATGACTAGTCCACGAAGCACTTGTTGCATCAAAGTGATACTTACTAGGTTGCCTATCTCAATATTACTCCAACTCAAATATGTTTAATCATGGAATTCAGCTCAGGATTAAGCCCACATATTTTATATCCTATTTACAAATCCTCTAGAAAATATTGTACCTTATAAACCATTCATTATATAAAAAATTAACTAGCCATTATGTTGTTACAAAAATTATTACAATTTTAAATAATTTTTTTTCTTAACTTCATTTTTCAATAATAATAATATTATAAATTAAAAATATTACAATTTTAAAACTAATTAAAATGAGAGTACAATGTGCTATTTGTACACAAGTTTTGTAAAACTGACACCCATCAAATAATAGAAATCATCACAAATAATCATTTTTTCCAAGATTAAAAAGCTTAATTATAAGATTTTTATTTTACTTTAGGTAGTAAACTACGTTTTAGAATAACATTTCAAAATTTTATTTAATGTATAAAATCAAGACTATTTGCAGTTTGAAAAATATATAATATTAGGAGTACTGATAGATCATAAAAATATCTCAATATATTCACCTTATTTTTAAATACTTTTTAAAATAAGATTAAAATATCTATGAATAAGTTCTAAGTATTGGTGTTACATTACATATCGGTGTCCAGCATAACCATACAATCTTCAAACTCACTACAAAATAAGTAAACTATAATTGAAAATAGTACTTGTAATGGTAGGTACATGTTCTTTTCTTTAATTTTTATATTTTTATTTATTAAATATTTTATACATGAAAGTAGTAACAAATATAGTAATGACCCATGTTGGCATTGTTGGCATTATGTTGTCATTGATGTCAATTGGTTTTGCATGGTCACTGGTGAGTAAGTAGTGGTGACCACTATGGGTGAAGTAAGACATGATGATGCCAATCCATGTGTGTGTAAGCAGCCAGAAAGGTAGATTACCAGTACACATGAAATGCATCTTCTACTCGTAAAGCAGGACCACTGGCAAGACAAAGAAAGCAAGCAAAAGAGGAACTGGAGGATGTGAACCAGTATACATAGAGAAGTTTAATATTATCAGTAAATGGACAGAGTAGTAGGAACAGCATGTTTGATGGAAGGTCAATTTGATCCACCAATAGAGAAGAGGTCAGTAGACATGAAGGACTACCGGTGAAGTTAGTTTATACTGGTAAGGTAAGTTGAACCGGTAGTCAATCTTGGTCGGTGAAGGATGTCAAACTAACATAGAAAACTGAGCATAGGTGGATGTCAGCAAGGATGACAGGTGAAAACCAAGTGGTGATCACGTAGAGATCGGTGAAGTATTCATCGATGTAATAGTTAGCAAGCAGGTTGGCATTAACAAAGAACCCAAAAAACATGGAAGGATGGCAGAACGTTGTAACTTGAGGAAGACAAGGTGGCAAGATGGTTGAATTTTCCTTGCAAGAAGATTTGATCTTTGTACTTGTTGGCCAACGAAAATAGCTGAGCCATTAATGGCATTTGACAAAGAAACATAGAAAAGCATTTCATAGACATCCCAAAATAGAAAACGCACATCAAGAAGCAAGGTGATGGGAGTGTTGTTTGGTGTAATGCAAATCACCATTTTGGAAAAGCAGATCGGATCAAATCCAATACGGATTGAGTTGGTGAAGGTAAAACCTAACACAACACCATTTGATATTGTTTTGATGGGAACCCTAAAAGATAAATATATCAGCTCGAGACTCAAATGAGTTGATGCTTCATGTGAGGGGTGAGAGGAGAGAGAGCCTGAGAAAGAAAGATAATCTACTTATATTTATTTCTCAGAAAGTTATAGTGTGTTAGCAGGCTGAACCAGTGAGAGGGTTTAACCGGTAGAGACAAAGTAACTGACAAACTGTTGCAGTTCTAAAAGTCAAGCAAACCGGTGAGAAGTGATTGTTTAGGAAGGCATCCAAGTGTGAAACTATGAAGGGTGAGGCTGGGAGAGAGAGAAGAGAGGCTGGAAGTAACTGGTGAGTGATCAGAGAGTGTAATTTGATAACCAGTAGTGTGAGAACCAGTGAAGAAGAAAAGTTCATTAACTGACAGAAATCCATTGATCAAGAGTTGCAGAACTCATTTCCAACCAAGTGCTATCACTGTATCAAAATTATATTTCATAATATTACACTGAGTTGGAGCTTGGTGAAGGGGTTGGTGCCCTAAATCATTGTAATATATTATTTCATTATGAGACTGGATTGGAGTAGTAGACTCCAACAACATTTCTCACCAAGTTTTTTCCCATATTGGGTTTCCCTCATATATCTGGTGTTGTGGGTTATGCATTTGTGTGTTTAACTCTTTTGATATCCACTTTTATCTTACTGGTTTGATTATTTGGTGTTTAGGTTGATAACCAGTATTCCAAGCTTGGTTTAAAAATAAAAGATTTCAAGAACCACTGATTCACCCCCCTCTCAGTGGTACATTGTGTTCAACAATTGGTATCAGAGCATAGGTTCCTGGTTGATTAAATATTTCTCAATCTTGGGTAGATTCTGGTCAAAGAACACAATGGCAAGAAATGAGTTCATCTCCTCAAAAGCCCCTATGTTTGATTGATCTAACTATGCCTTTTGGAGTAGAAGAATGGAGACCCATATTTCCTCCCTTGGTTTTGATGTGTGGATGTCTATCAAGAATGGGTATACTGTCCCTAGTGTTCCTCCCACTAATATGGATGCTAAGAGGGAGTATGAGAATAATGCAAAGGCTAAACATGCCATCTTAAGCGAGTTGTCTAATAATGAGTTTGTCAAGGTCATGCACTGTGCATCCACAAAGGAGACTTGGGATAAATTGCAGATATTTTTTTGAAGGAGATATAGATGAAAATATGAATACCATCAGAGGACTTGGAGAAGAAATTACAAATGAGATTATTGTCAAGAAGGTACTTAGATCTCTCACTTCTAAGTACGATAATAAGGTTTCTACCATAGAGGAAGCCAAGGATCTAAAGACCTTCACAATGGATGAGATATTTAGCTCTCTAACAACCTATGAAATGAGAACAACCGGTGAAGCTTCTTCAAGGAAAGAGGCAGCGTTCAACTCCACCAAAAAGGACAAGGAAGAGGTTGCTCATAAAGGATTTCCGTGAAGACTTGGATGCAGAGGTAGAAAAATTTGTTAGAAAGCTTAAGAGAGGATCCGGCAAGTATAAAGGTAAGTTACCACTCAAATGCTTCAACTGTGGTAAAGTTGGACACTTTGTTGCAAAATGTCCCTATAATGAAACCGGTAGAGATGAGCAAAGATGTTTTGGCAGATCTGTTGGTAAAAATAAAGAAAAGAATGTCTACCAGCAAGGAAGAAGAGGATACCAGAAGTAGAACATCCTATATACTATTGAGGATGATGCTATAGATGAAGAAAGTGCATTAGAAGATAACTACCATGAGAATGAAAGAGAAGTTAATCTCTTAATGGCACTAGATGAACCAGTTGGTGAAGATGAGGAAGAAGAAGACATTGAAGCCAAAGTGGATCTAGAAGGTAAGATCATAAGTTATCTTGAGGAGTTAAGTAAGACAAGTAGAGAACTTAAGAAGGTCAAGCTTTCTGTAGTAGAAGAACAAGGTCTCTTGAAGCAATCCTTGGATGAGTCCAATCAAACTTTATCTCTGACTTGAAACTCCAATTGGAAGAAGCCAAGAGGATATGTGAAGTTACATCCTCTGGTTTGATGAATAAGGAAAACTGGAATCAAGATTTGGAAGTAGAAATTGTGAAGCTCAAAATGGAACTTGAAAAGAGCAAGGATGAACTAAAAGTGAGAAGCAAACATGAGTGTAGCATAAAAGACTTGGACAAGATATTGAGCAAACAAAAGCAATCTAAAGATACTAGTGGCTTAGGATTTGAAGAAGGACAAAGTTTAAACAGCAAAGACAAATCCAATAAGGAGATACAGTTCACTTCTTCAAGTGAAGGTGAAGAGAAGAAGACATTCACGGTAAGCAAGGATACTGGTAAGAAGACTTATGCAGAAGCTGTTAGAAATCACCAAACAAACTGATGTACACAATCAATGAACCGGAGGCCACACTCAATGTACCAGAATGCAGATCTTAGGAGAAATGTGAGAGTTGATCATGAAGGATTCACTGCAGTTAGCAGCATGAAAGGAAGACCCCCGACAAGACAGACGTTTGCAGGACCAAGGCAACCTAACCGATATGTTCCAAACTTTCATGGTTAGTGTTACCGGTGTAACAAATTTGGACATAGATTAGCTGATTGTAGATTAACCAATAAGCCCACTATGAGTTATGAAAGTAAAAATCTATTTAATGCACTCAGGGATATGAATGTTGTTTGTTATTAGTTCAATGGATTTGGTCATAGGAGTTTTGAATGTAGGAAGAGTAAACCGGTGTCCTACAATAGTTTCAATATGTCATCTTTCAATGTAAATGTGAAATGCTATAACTATCAAGAGTTTGGACATATAGAAAAAAATTATAAGAATAGGAAAATCAAGCAAAAAAGGACAGATCCTGATCACGAACTGGTAGTCAAACCTAAACACAAAATTGTAGCTGATAAGAAGAAGAAAACTCAACCGGTTTGGGTTGAGAAAGAAAAGGACAAGCCATAATTAAGTCTGATAGTGCAGACTACCCTACATGCCAAAAGAAGAAATCTAAGGGTTGTAGGTAGTGACTGTTCCAACCACACGACCGGTGATAAAAATAAATTTATCAAGCTTGAAGATTGGAATGGTGGTTTAATGAGTTTTGGAGACATCTCATCCATCAAAATAAAAGGAAAAACTACTCTAAAAATTGATGGAAAACTGAAAGCACATGATGTGCATTATATGGAACAAATGAAGCACAATTTGCTGAGTATAAGTCAGATATGTGACAAAGGTTATAAATTCACCTTTGATTCTACCGGCTACCAGATAAAGAATGAGAGTACCGGTCAGATTGTAGTCCAAGGAAGGAGAACAGATGGTAATGTATACAATCCGAAAGAATGTTTTGAATCTCAATACATGTTGGGACAAGCGGATGAGAGCTGGTTGTGGCACAAAAGATTAGGCTACATAAATTTTGATATTTCTAGTTGTTGTAAGCAAAAAGGGGATGTAAGAAATATACCACCAATTATCAAATTGGTGAGAATATTTTGTGATGAATGTGTGAAAGGGAAGTAGACTAAAGTGAGATTCAAGACAAAAGAACACAACACCTCAAGACCACTTGAAATTGTACATACAGATCTATGTGGTCCGACTAGGACAAGAGATCTTGCTAGTGAAAGATATTTTATGCTTTTTATTGATGACTATTCAAGAATGGCATGGATCACTTTCCTACAAGATAAATCACAAGCATTTGACAGATTCAATATCTTTAGGAATATGGTAGAGAATGAAAGTGGGTGCAAACTAAAATACGTAAGATCAGACTAAGGTGGAGAGTTCACATCAAATGAGTTTGAAGATTAGTGTGAAAGACATGGAATCAAAAGGAAATACTCACCCCCTAGGACACCACAACAAAATGGTGTGGTAGAAAGGAAAAACATGGCAGTCAAGGAGATGGTCAGAACCATGTTAAATGAGGCAAGTTTGTCGCACATATATTGGAAGGAAGTTATTCAGATTGTTGCATATACCTTGAACTGGGCTCAACTAAGAACAAATAGTAGAATGACACCTTATGAGTTGTGGTATTACCAGAAACCATCCGTCAAGTACTTCAAGGTATTTGGAGGAAAGTGTTTTATCAAGAGAGATATGGATGGTTTAGGTAGTTTTGATTCTAGAAGTGATGAATGAATCTTCACTGGTTACTCAACTAACAACAAGGCCTATAAATGCTACAACAAAAGACTAAGAAGAGTCATTGAGAGTGTGCATGTAAGAGTTGATGAGGATATGCACAAAGGAAGACAGGTACATGTGAACCAATATGATGATTTCGGTGATGAAGATGAAGAATCTCAATCACACAATGAACCAAAGGAAGCATCCAAAAAGGTCCCTAACCGGTATGTGCAAATAAACCACCCAAAAGAGAAAATTTTAGGCAATAAGAATGATGGTGTGCAGACTAGGAGAAGACTTGCCCGAAATGATGAACACGTCAATTTTTGCCTTATCACTGAAGTAGAACATAAAACGTTCAATGAGGCTAGAAAAAGTTAGAAATGGATGGATGCCATGGAAGAATAATTGCAGTGGATTGAGAAGAATAAGACTTGGGAATTAGTCCCTAGACCGAAAGACAAGAACATCATTGGCACCAAATGGGTGTACCGGAATAAGATGAATGAAGAAGGTAAAATTGTTAGGCATAAAGATAGACTTGTGTGCAATGGTTACTCTCAAGTAGAGGGCATTGATTTTGAAGAAACATTTGCACCGGTGGCTAGATTAGAAGCAATTAGAATTTTTCTAGCTTTTTCTGCCTACAAGGGTTATAAGGTATATCAAATGGATGTGAAATATGCCTTCCTTAATAGAAATTTGGAAGAAGAAGTATACACGGAGCAACCAGAAGGGTTTCTATTACATGATGATGAAACCTTTGTGTTCCGGTTGAAGAAAGCCTTGTATGGTTTAAAGAAGGCTCCTAGAGTATGGTATTCAAGGCTAGATCAATATCTGAAGGAGCAAGGATTCAAAAAGGGGAGTGTTGACAACAATTTATACATAAAGGCAAATGAAAATCACATGATCATTGTGGTTGTGTGTGTAGATGACATTATTTTTGGAGGCAACAAGGACACTCTTTGCAAAGAATTTGTTGATCAGATGTAGTCAGAATTTGAGATGTCAATGCTTGGAGAATTGACAGACTTCCTTGGTTTGCAGATATCACAGCTAGATAAGGGAATCTTTATCTCACAAACCAAGTATGTAAAGGATATGTTAAATAAATTTCAAATGGAGGAATGCAAACCGGTAAGTACCCCCATGGTGACCAGAACCAAATTAAGCAAGAATGATGAATCATCGATAGTGGATCAAACATTGTATAGATTCATGATAGGAATTTTATTGTATCATACTATGTCTAGACCGGATATAGTGCATGCAATGGGCATGGTGGCTAGATTTCAAACAACACCTAAGCAATCACATATGAATGTCGTAAGAAAAAATTTTAGGTACTTGCAAGGGACACTCAGTTATGGATTATGTTACTCTAAACTAGGAGAATTCATCTTGGAAGCATATACTAATGCTGATTGGGCAGGTTGCATTGATGATCGAAAGAGCACAAGTGGTGGTGTGTTCTTCTTAGGTGACCGGTTGGTCTCATGGCATAGCAAGATGCAGGATTCAGTCTCCCTATCAATTGTTGAAGAAGAATACATTTTTGCTGCTACATGCTACTCCCACATGCTTTGGATGAAGAAAACTCTCAAGGACATATAGGTGGACATCTCCAATCCTATTCCCATTCAGTGTGATAATTCAAGTTCCATCAACATAACAGAGAATCTAGTGATGCATTCAAGGACAAAGCATATCATCATCAAGTATCATTTTCTTAGAGAGAAGGTTGAAGGATAAAAAGTAAAGATGGAATATGTCCCTATAGGAGAACAAGTGGCAGACATCTTCACCAAACCATTACCGGTAAGCACTTTTGAGTACTTAAGACACAAGTTGGGTGTTGTGTCACCTGCCTCATACACTTAAGTTTGTAAGGAGATATATGGTTTAGGGGGAGTTTATAGCAGTATTAATATCTGTTGAACCACATGTCGATCATAGGGAAAGTTATCACTAAGAGAAGATTTGACTAAGCGAGAGACAAGTATGAATCAAAGGGGGAGAATAAAGTACCTTGACCCTTTGTCATTGTGTCAAAGGGGGAGAAATATACCGATGTGAAGACTTGCAGTGAGTTGACATCACTGCCAAAGGGGGAGATTGTTGGCATTAGGTTGTCATTGATGTCAACTGGTTTGGCATGGTCACCGGTGAGTAAGTAATAGTGATCAGTATGGGTGAAGTAAGACATGATGATGTTAATCCATATGTCTGTAAGCAGCCAGAAAGGTAGGTTACCGGTACAAATTAAATGCATCTTCTACTAGTAAAGCAGGACCACTTGCAAGGCAAAGCAAGCAAGCAAAAAAAGAACTAAAGGATGTGAACTGGTATACACAGAGATGTTTAATGCTGCTAGTAAATGGATTGAGTAGTAGGACCAGCATGTTTGATGGAAGGCCAAGTTGATCCACCGACAGAGAAGAGGTCAACAAGCATGAAGCACCACCGGTGAAGTTAGGTTATATTGATAATGTAATAACCCACCAAAATTGATTCAACAAAATTGAGTATTATTTTTTTTTTATTCATTATGTTTTATTCAATTGCATACTCTGGGCATCCATCCAATTAGGATTAGGCATTCATCCATTCGGGATGAGCTTCTAACCATACGGGTTAGGCAATTGTCCATACGGGACATAAAATTCCATCTATCCAATACGGGATAGGCATCTACCCATACGGGGTAGGCATCCATCCAAACGGGATAGGAGATGCTCTGGCCAGAGACTTAGACTCATCGGGACCATTCGGGTCCTGAGCCACTCACTAAGTACTACACTCTTCTAACAAGAATGCACCGAGGTCGCCATCCTTAGGAGTAATTAAAAATAATACAAGATTGAGTTCCGCCTCGGAATTTGGCTTAAAGCCTCGGGAAGTCAAGCGAATCCATACGGGATTCCTTCCAAGTATGCATTGAATTAAATTTTATTATCTTATCTTTCAATTAGGATTCTTACTCAACCAAGCCTAGACCCCACCCACGAACGCCTGAGTACGAGGGACAAATCCGTCCCAAGACTGCCTACATACCCGCTTCGACACGGGATCAAGGCGTAAAATATGTAGTTCTATTTTCAAATCTATGGTTTGATGTAAACTGATTTGTGGGTACGCAACCCTTTCTAGGGTCAGTGTCCCAGACAGTTTCTCTGCGGTTGCTACCCATGATGGTAGCACTTAAGCAAAGGCTCAAGATGGCCTATTGCTTGTGGCCTAAAAAAAAATAACTAGACCCTAATACTTATCATGAGCGTCACTCAATTGCAAATCACCAATATCCCTTCAAGATGAAAAAAAATAAATAAAGAAAATAAATTTCATGAGAGCATTTAACTTGACCATCCTTAAAAAGGGGTTTACTATGGTGTATCTCAACGGATGTGAAAATCATTTAAAAGTTATCTTATTAAATTATCGATCCAAGGGGGATTACCCAGCCCTTGGATTTTAACTTCCAAATGTCCCTTATTACTCCCCGATGATTTATAGGGACGATGCCACAAACATCGTTAATGCAGCTTTATTAGGCATTAAGTGCAGTAGTTCAACATGACGGCATTACCCGTAAGCGTGACCCAGAGGCACCGTATTTACCGAACGCTGCTAGTTTTGGTTTTCCAACTTCCTTTGTTTAGTTTTCTAAATTAACATCATGCTTGAAAATATAATTATGAAATGGATGTACATAATTTAAACTTTAAATACTATTTGAAAAAGAGAAATATCATTATTCTACAATTAAATGAATTAATACATGTATTGGCGTGGTAATGATAATTGTGAACTTATTAGTAATTGCATGAAAATAAGGAATACGAAATAATAATAATGCAATGCAAAAGTAACGTCATTTACATACAAAATGCAGAAATGTTTTCTCTTATCGCGAGACTAATTAATTATAAGGTTACAAATTTCTCATGAGTGATTAGCTTAAAAAAAAATTTATTTTTTTTTGGGCCAAATTGAAATAATAATGAGACTTACTTATTTCCAAATTCATGGATCAAATAATCCAATAATTCTCTAAGGAATTGAAACAATACATTGAATTCAAACTCTTGTTAATTTTAAGGAAAATGAATTTAACTAAACAAATATATGTAAAAAAATTAACTTAAATTTAATTTAAACGATACACAAAAAAAAATAACTTAAATTTTTAATCAAGACGATTTAAAATTTCCATCGAAATTCTTATAAGCGAACTTTGTTTTATTTATAGAAATTAGGGGGTGGGGACCACGAGTCCCATCACTCCCTGCGGTCCTGCATGTGCAGGCCCGTAGGGGTTGAGGGGGGCACGTGGTCCCCTCCACTCCCCAGCGGCCACTTACAGTGACCGCAGGGTAGTGGGGGGTACCACTAACCCCGGCAGTTTCGATACCGCTGCCCCGCGTACTTTTGGGTATTTTCGGGGACTGTGCCGAATGCGAAAATAAATGCAGTATATTATAATGATAATATGGCAGTATATTATAATGATAATGTGGCATTAATATTAGTATATTAACATTGGAATTATATATATATATATATATATATATATATATATATATATATATATATATATATATATATGGTTTCATATTTCCTTACAAAAGAGATTTTATTTAAGAAGGTAAGAACAAAATAGATGAGCAAATAATTGTGTTTTTTCTTTTTTTATTGATTTTTTTTTTCTTTACAGAAAACAGGAGTTTATCATTAACATAGAGAGAGGGAGAGAGATTTATCTAGCCATCACAGGGAGGGAGTTATTTCCTAGACTTCTCAGGAAAATTGTTTATTTCCAGGATTCATTCCCAGAGTTCAGGAGGATTTGTTCAACTGATATTTACAGTGAGCTCTTTGTTTGATTCACAGAGAGATTCAAAAGAAAAATCACGAGGGAGTTTAGAATGGTCATAGCGAAAATATTCACAGAGATAAAAAGAATAATCATTAAATAATTACAGAGAGAAATTTAGAATAATCGTAGTGAAATCTATCCTTACATTCAAATAATTTCTTTTTTTTGTCAGAAAATTTATATAGCCAAATACAGAGGAAATAATCACAATGAAATCTCTTTAGAGGATGAGATTCAGATAACAATAACCAGAGAGATGATTCTAGAGAAAATAAAGATGGTTCTACTTCAGCAAGAATCAATCTAAAACTTAATAAGAAAAAAAACAATTTAACCTGGATCTAACTTCTTAAACAATGAATCTAATTCTTATCAAAATTTGAAACTAATGGATCTAATTGTTATCAAGAATCTGAAAAGAAATGAATCTAATTCTCATCAAATTTTGAAACAAATGATTCTAATTTCTTAAACAATTCAATCAAAGTTTGAAACTAATGGATCTAATTTCTTAAACAAATTTAATCTAATCTAATTTACAGCAAGAATAAGATGTATGAAAAACTAAATTGAAAAGAACCTGGGTGCTTGAAAATGGTGTGGAATCCTCTATGAATCTTCCTTGATCCTCCAAACTTGAAGAGAAGTCCTCCCAAACAAAAATCTTAGCTGAAAAAATGAAAATTGACTACAAAGGAAAATTTTACTTGAAGAATTTCTTATGGAATAGCCAACACCTCTTTTTGAAAACTTGTACATCTTTTATAAGAAAAAATTCCAAATTCCACTACCTAATTTTTAATTAAAAAAAATAGAGATTCTCTCCAAATTTGGCCTTCATGCAAATTGATTAGACTTAGTGGGAGGAGTTACATGCAAGGTGGTGGAGAAGCCTCTAGAAGCTTCTTATTCCTCCTATAACATGTGCCATAATTTGGGTGAGGAAGTTTAAATAAACATTTTTTTTAAAAAAGTATATTTTCCATGTGTGTGTGTGATTTATTATTTTTATTCCTTTATAATATTCATTCAATAGTTTATCCAAAAGAAATATAATAGATTTTGTATTTTAATCCAAAGGTGGTAAAGGAGGGTTGTGACATCCTCCCCCCCTTAATTTGTGCATCGTCCCGATGCACTTATTAAATGCATTCAAAAGAGTTTATAGTTCATGTTTAAAACAAAAAAGGAAACAACTGTTGCATCTCCTTAGTGTCCTCCCATGTGGCATTCTTTTCATCATACTGGTCCCATTGCACTTTGCATTGATCAACCTCTCTGTTGCGCAACTGGCACTGGCGCCTCTCCAAGATTCTGAATGGCTCTATCATTATTCCTCCCATTTCTTGGACCTGTAAAGCATCCCAATTCAAAATGTATTTCTCATCAGGTACATACTTTTTAAGAAGAGATACATGGAAGACATCATGGATTCGGCTCAATTGGGGAGGTAAGGCCAACCAGTATGCAACTGGATTAATTCTTCCCAATATTTCAAAAGGTCCGACATAACGAGGTGCAAGCTTAGTCTTTTTCCCAAATCTTATGGAACTCTTGTGTGGCCTAACCCTTAGGAAGACTTTCTCTCCTACCTCAAACTCCCTTGGTGTTCTGTTTTTGTCTACATAACTTTTCTGCCTATCTGAGGCTTCCTTCAATCTTTGCCTAATTTCCTTAGTTTTCCTTTCCATTTCTTTCAACATATCTGGCCCAACAATTACTCTATCTTCAAGACTATCCCAACTCAAAGGTGTTCGACATGGTCTACCATACAAAGCTTCAAAAGGTGCCATTCCCAAAGATGTTTGATATGTATTATTGTAAGCAAACTCTACCAAAGGTAGGTACTCTTCCCATTTCCTCTGTTGGTCCATGCAATACATGCGAAGCAAGTCTTCCATAATCTAATTTGTCCTTTCTGTCTGATCATCGGTTTCAGGATGGTATGCGGTGCTAAAATTTAGTTGAGTTCCTAGAGCTGATTGAAGAGTGGTCCAAAACCTTGAAGTGAATCTAGCATCTCTGTCTGATATGATTTTCTCTGGTATTCCATGCAACCTAAATATTTCCTTAACAAAGCGTCTAGCCAAGGTAGGTGCATCATCTGTCAGATTTCCTGGTATAAAGTGTGCCACCTTAGTGAGTTTGTAAATTACCACCATTATTGCATCATGCCTAGAAGGTGACATGGGTAACCCTTGCACAAAATCCATGCTAATAACTTGCCACTTGTGTTGAGGTACATCGTGCAATTGTAACAATCCAGCTGGGTGTCTATGTTCTGTCTTTACTCTTTGACACTCCAAACATTTAGCTACATACTTGACAATATCGTTCTTCAACCCTTGCCAAAAGTATAACTTCTTTAGATCTACATAAAGTTTGTTAACTCCTGGGTGGCCTGAATAAGGGGCATTGTGAGCCTCCGACAAGACTACTTCCCTTAAGTTCCCTGAATTAGGAATATAGATTCTATTATTGTATCTGAGCAACCCATCTTCATCTAATGTATACCCTTCGACCTTAGGATCGGTTGGGTTGTGTCTTAAAGTTAATTTGACTTGCTCATACCATGGGTCATGTCCTTGTTCATCCATTACTTGCCTTTTGAAAGAGGTTTTGAATGTTGCTATAGTCATCAAGTGTCTCCTCCTACTTAAGGCATCTGCCACCCTATTTTCTTTTCCCTTAATATATTCAATTTCAAAATCATATTCACTTAGAAACTCTAACCACCTTCTTTTTCTGGCATTTAAGTGAGGCTGGGTAACGATGTATTTTAGTCCTTGGTTATCTGATTTTAGCTCAAAGGGCTTCCCTAGCAAGAAGTGTCTCCATTTTTGTAGGGCATGCACAATTGTTGCCAACTCTAAGTCGTGGGGTGCATAATTGACTTCATGAGTCTTTAGCTTCCTAGATTCGTAAGCTACTACCCCTTCATCTTAGACAAGTACTCCTCCTAACCCTTCAATAGAAGCATTTGTTATGACTATGAAGTGTCCATTTGGATCTGGTACCCTTAGAATGGGTGTTGAAGTTAGTTTTCCCTTCAAGATTTGAAATGCCTTATCACTTTGCTCAGTCCACACAAACCTTTTGCCCTTCCTTTGCAACGAGGTGATGGGATTTGCTATCTTAGAGAATCCTTCCACAAACCTCCTATAGTAACCTGCTAGCCCCATAAAGCTTCTTACCTCTGAAACATTCTTAGGGATTGGCCATTCTACTATCGCCTTTATTTTATCTGGGTCAACTGCTATTCCTTCCTTTGATATTATATGCCCAAGATAGTGAATCTTTTCCTCAAAGAAGGCACATTTGGACAATTTCCCATATAACTTATGTTCTCTCAACCTTTGCAAAACAATTTGTAGGTGCACTAAATGTTCCTCTTCATTTCTACAGTAAATCAATATGTCATCCAGAAATACCAAAACAAATTTATCCAAGTAGTCATGGAGTACACTATTCACTAGGTTCATGAATGCAGCTGGGGCATTAGTTACACCAAAAGGAACTACTATGAATTCATAATGTCCATACCTCATCCTGAAGGCTATCTTCGAAATGTCTTCCTCCTTAATTCTGAGTTGATGATACCCTGACCGGAGATCTATCTTTGAGAAAACTGCCGCTCCTTTCATTTGGTCAAAGAGATCCTCTATGCAAGGTAAGGGATACCTATTCTTTATTGTGACTTTGTTCAACATCCTATAATCGATGCATAGCCTTAAGGTTACATCCTTCTTCTTAACAAATAAAACTGGCGCTCCCCATGGTGATACACTCGGCCTTATTAATCCCTTAGCTAAGAGTTCCTCTAACTGCATTTTGAGCTCTTGTAATTCAGTTGTGTTCATCCGGTAAGGTGCCCTTGATACTGGTTCAGCTCCTGGGAGTACTTCGATAGAAAAGTCAAACTTCCTCTTAGGGGGTAACCCGGGTAATTCTTTTGGAAAAACATCCTTAAAATCCTTTAAGAAAGAGGTATTTTCAAATGTTGGTGTATTTTCCTCCTTTCCTTCATCAATTTCAACCATAAAGATTTGTCCTCCTCTTCTCCTTTCCTTCTTTAATTGCATTGCTGAGAAAGTTTCTATATTAATGGGTTTAAACTTTCCTTGGATTTTGACCCTTTCCCCCCCATCATCCAAACATTCAACAACTTTGTTATAGTAATCTACATTAGCTTGATGGTCTGCTAACCAACTCATTCCCATAATTACATCATATAATCCTAGGGGTGCCACATAGAGATCTACCCTTCTTTCGAACTCAGGGAATTGTACCCTTGCTCTCGATAAACACTTAGTTACTTCCCTAGTTGCCTTATCCCCATATTGAACCGTCCATGATGACTCCATTTGATTAACTTTTAATGCATATTTGTTTACTAATTCAGGTGAGATGAAACATTCAGATGATCCAGTGTCAATTAGAATTGATATTGGTTGTTCAAATAGTGTACCTGTAGTTTCCACGGGAACATTCTGGTATCTTCCTCTTTGGTTCCTAACCGCTGCATGAATCCTCTGTTGGGGCCCTTGTTGGGGTTGATTGGCCCTAATTTGTCCTTGCATCCTGGGGCACTCTCTAGCAAAATGGTTTTCCCCGCACATAAAGCATCCGCCTGGAGGACCCCTCCTACCTTGATTTCTAGGGGGATCATTCCTTGTTTCATTGCCCCTGGGTGGATAAGTTATCCTGTTCTGCTGGTCATTCCTGTTATAGTTGCCCCTATTATTATTGCCCCTGTTATTATCATTTCCATTCCTCTGATATTGATTAGGCGGTGGTCTCCTTTCAGAAGAATTATTCCTTTGACCCTTGTTGAAATTAGTGTTTCCATTGAATTCTTGCTTCCTTTTAAATGAGTGGTTCCCATTATAGTTCAGCCCTGCTAGTGTTTGAATCTTCCTCTCTTGCCTTAGGGACTTTTCAAGTACTTCATTCATATTTCTGGGTCCATGCATGTCAACCTCTACCCCTATGTTGGTATTCAGCCCCAAAATGAATTTCCTTGCTTGGCCTTCTTCATCCTTTTGGTACATAGGCACATATTTAAGCAACTTGGCGAACTTATCCCAATATTGTTGAACGGACAGGGGCCGTTGACGTAGATTATGGAATTCTGTCGCTTTCTCATCAAAGAACAATTGAGGGAGCCACCTATCTCGGAAGTGGTGAACAAATTGATCCCATGTGACCGTATCCCTGTTATACCCATTTTGTTCCTTGGTGTTGGTCCACCAACTAGCTGCCTCCCCCGTGAGTTGATAGGAACCCCATAAAGCCTTGGTTGTTTCGCTAAAATCTCTTAGCTCAAAATATTTTTCCATTTCATTTAACCAATTCTCAGCCCCTTCACCAATCTGCCTCCCATCGAACTTAGGAGGGGTGATTTTCTTTAAATCCTTGGAGAGTTCCAATATGTTATTTTCCTTTCCATTATCCATCACATTTCCTTGATTGCTACCAGGGTTTCCATTTTCGGTACCACTTCTATTCTCATAGTCATTCTGCCTTTCCCTAAGGTCCTGCAGTGATTGTTCCAAGAAGTTGATTTTATCTCTTTGTTCGGTTAGAAGGTCGATTATAGCTTGGACCCCATCTCCGTTATTCCCTGGGTTGTTTCGATCCTCTTCATGGTCTTCCTCATGGTTTTCTTCATGGTTTTCCTCACGGTTTTCCTCATGGTTTTCCTCCCTTTGACTCCTAGTATGTCTTCCATTACCCCTTCCTCTTCCTCTTCCTCTTCCTCTTCCTCTTCCTCTTCCTCTTGCCATTCTAGGTTTTACCTGAAAGTTAAATTATATAGTTAGTTTTTTCTTCTTTTTTTTTTAGGATTTTTAAAAATAAATAAATAAAATTAATTTCTATTATTGTAAAACATTCCCTTAGTTGAATAAATTGAAGTGAGCACAAGGCCTAGATTTGAACCTTTGCTCTGATACCACATGTAATAACCCACCAAAATTGATTCAACAAAATTGAGTATTTTTTTTTTTTCTTCATTATGTTTTATTCAATTGCATACTTTGGGCATCCATCCAATTAGGATTAGGCATTCATCCATCTGGGATGAGCTTCTAACCATACGGGACATAAAATTCCATCTATCCAATACGGGATAGGCATCTACCCATACGGGGTAGGCATCCATCCAAACGGGATAGGAGATGCTCTGGCCAGAGACTTAGACTCATCGGGACCATTCGGATCCTGAGCCACTCACTAAGTACTACACTCTTCTAACAAGAATGCACTGAGGTCACCGTCCTTAGGAGTAATTAAAAATAATACAAGCTTGAATTCCGCCTCGGAATTTGGCTTAAAGCCTCGGGAAGTCAAGCGAATCCATACGGGATTCCTTCCGAGTATGCATTGAATTAAATTTGATTATCTTATCTTTCAATTAGGATTCTTACTCAACCAAGCCTAGACCCCACCCACGAATGCCTGAGTACGAGGGACAACTCCGTCCCAAGACTGCCTCCATACCCGCTTCGGCACGGGATCAAGGCGTAAAATATGTAGTTCTATTTTCTAATCTATGGTTTGATGTAAACTGATTTGTGGATACGCAACCCTTTCTAGGGTCAGTGTCCCAGACAGTTTCTCTACGGTTGCTACCCATGACGGTAGCGCTTAAGCGAAGGCTCAAGATGGCCTATTGCTTGTGGCCTAAAAAAAAACAACTAGACCCTAATACTTATCATGAGCATCACTCAATTGCAAATCACCAATATCCCTTCAAGATGAAAATAAATAAATAAAGAAAATAAATTTCATGAGAGCATTTAACTTGACCATCCTTAAAAAGGGGTTTACTATGGTGTATCTCAACAGATGTGAAAATCATCTAAAAGTTATCTTATTAAATTATCGATCCAAGGGGGATTACCCGCCCCTTGGATTTTAACTTCCAAATGTCCCTTATTACTCCCCGATGATTTATAGGGACGATGCCACAGACATCGTTAATGCAGCTTTATTAGGCGTTAAGTGCAGTAGTTCAACACGACGGCATTACCCGTAAGCGTGACCCAGAGGCACCGTATATACCGAACGCTACTAGTTTTGGTTTTCCAACTTCCTTTGTTTAGTTTTCTAAATTAACATCATGCTTGAAAATATAATTATGAAATGGATGTACATAACGTAAACTTTAAATACTATTTGAAAAAGAGAAATATCATTATTCTACAATTAAATGAATTAATACATGTATTGGCATGGTAATGATAATTGTGAACTTATGAGTAATTGCATGAAAATAAGGAATACGAAATAATAATAATGCAATGCAAAAGTAACGTCATTTACATACAAAATGCAGAAATGTTTTCTCTTATCGCGAGACTAATTAATTATAAGGTTACAAATTTCTCATGAGTGATTAGCTTAAAAATTTATTTTATTTTTTTTTCGGGCCAAATTGAAATAATAATGAGACTTACTTATTTCCAAATTCATGGATCAAATAATCCAATAATTCTCTAAGGAATTGAAACAATACATTGAATTCAAACTCTTGCTAATTTTAAGGAAAATGAATTTAACTAAACAAATATATGTAAAAAAATTAACTTAAATTTAATTTAAATGATACACAAAAAAAAATAACTTAAATTTTTAATCAAGACGATTTAAAATTTCCATCGAAATTCTTATAAGCGAACTTTGTTTTATTTATAGAAATTAGGGGGTGGGGACCACGGGTCCCATCACTCCCTGCGGTCCTGCATGTGCAGGCTCGTAGGGGTTGAGGGGGCCACGTGGTCCCCTCCCCTCCCCTGCGGCCACTTACAGTGACCGCAGGGTAGTGGGGGATACCGCTAACCCCGATAGTTTCGATACCGTTGCCCCGCGTACTTTCGGGTATTTTCGGGGACTGTGTCAAATGCGAAAATAAATGCAGTATATTATAATGATAATGTGGCATTAATATTAGTATATTAACATTGGAATTTTATATATATATATATGTGTGTGTGTGTGTGTGTGTGTGTGTGTATATATATATATATGGTTTCATATTTCCTTACAAAAGAGATTTTATTTAAGAAGGTAAGAACAAAATAGATGAGCAAATAATTGTGTTTTTTCTTTTTTTATTGAGTTTTTTTTTCTTTACAGAAAACAGGAGTTTATCATTTACAGAGAGAGAGGGAGAGAGATTTATCCAGTCATCACAGGGAGGGAGTTATTTCCCAGACTTCTCAGGAAAATTGTTTATTTCCAGGATTCATTCCCAGAGTTCAGGAGGATTTGTTCAACTGATATTTACAGTGAGCTCTTTGTTCGATTCACAGAGAGATTCAAAAAAATAATCACAAGGAGGGAGTTTAGAATGGTCATAGAGAAAATATTCACAGAGATAAAAAGAATAATCATTAAATAATTACAGAGAGAAATTTAGAATAATCGCAGTGAAATCTATCCTTACTTTCAAATAATTTCTTTTTTTTTCCGAGAATTTATATAACCAGATATAGAGGAAATAATCACAATGAAATCTCTTTAGCGGATGAGATTCAGATAACAATAACCAGAGAGATGATTCTAGAGAAAATAAAGATGGTTCTACTTCAGCAAGAATCAATCTAAAACTTAAAAAGAAAAAAAACAATTTAATCTGGATCTAACTTCTTAAACAATGAATCTAATTCTTATCAAAATTTGAAACTAATGGATCTAATTGTTATCAAGAATCTGAAAAGAAATGAATCTAATTCTCATCAAATTTTGAAACAAATGATTCTAATTTCTTAAACAATTCAATCAAAGTTTGAAACTAATGGATCTAATTTCTTAAACAAATTTAATCTAATCTAATTTACAGCAAAAATAAGATGTATGAAAAACTAAATTGAAAAGAACCTGGGTGCTTGAAAATGGTGTGGAATCCTCTATGAATCTTCCTTGATCCTCCAAACTTGAAGAGAAGTCCTCCCAAACAAAAATCTTAGCTGAAAAAATGAAAATTGACTACAAAGGAAAATTTTACTTGAAGAATTTCTTATGGAATAGCCAACACCTCTTTTTGAAAACTTGTACATCTTTTATAAGAAAAAATTCCAAATTCCACTACCTAATTTTTAATTAAAAAAAATAGAGATTCTCTCCAAATTTGGCCTTCATGCAAATTGATTAGACTTAGTGGGAGGAGTTACATGCAAGGTGGTGGAGAAGCCTCTAGAAGCTTCTTATTCCTCCTACAACATGTGCCATAATTAGGGTGAGGAAGTTTAAATAAACATTTATTTTTTAAAAGTATATTTTCCATGTGTGTGTGTGATTTATTATTTTTATTCCTTTATAATATTCATTCAATAGTTTATCCAAAAGAAATATAATAGAGTTTGTATTTTAATCCAAAGGTGGTAAAGGAGGGTTGTGACAAATAAGGTGATTTGAACTGATAGTCAATCTTGGTTGGTGAAGGATGTCAAACCGACATAGAAAACTAAGCATAGGTGGATGTCGACAAGGATGACAGGTGGAAACTACATGGAGATCACGCAGAGGTCGGTGAAGTATTCATTGACGTAACAATCAACAAGCAGGTCGACATTAATGAAGAACTTGAAAAACATGGAAGGATGGCAAAATTTTGTAGCTCAAGGAAGACAAGGTGGCAAGATGATTGAATTGGCCTTGTAAGAAGATCTAATCTTTTTACTTGCTGGTCGATGGAAACAACCAAGCCATTAATGGTGTTCGACAGAGAAATGCAGAAAAGCATGTCATAGACATCCCAAAATGGAAAATGCACATCGACAAGCAAGGTGATGGTGGTGTTGTTTGGTGTGATGCAAACCACCATTTTGGAAAAGAAGATCGGATCAAATCCAATATAGATTTAGTTGGTGAAGGTAAAACCTAACACGACACCGTTTGAATATTGTTTTAGCGGGAACCCTAAAAGATAAATATATCATCTCAAGACTGAAACGAGTTGATGCTTGATGTGAGGGGAGAGAGGAAAGAGATCCTGAGAAAGAAAGATAATATTTCTTAGAGTTATTTCTCATAAAGTTATAGTGTGTGTTTACAGGCTGAACTGGTGAGAGGGTTTAACCGGTAGAGATAGAGTAACTGGCAAACTGTTGCAGTTCTAAAAGTCAAGCGAACCAGTGAGAAGTGCTTGTTTAGGAAGGCATTCAAGTGTGACACTGTGAAGGGTGAGGCTAGGAGAGAGAGAAGAGAGGCTGGGAGTAACCAGTGAGTGATCAGATACTGTAATCTGATAACCGACAATGTGAGATCTAGTGAAGAAGAGGAGTTTGTTAACTGACAAAAATCCATTGATCAAGAATTATAGAACTCATTTTCAACCAGGTGCTATCACTGTATCAAAATTGTAAATTTCATTATATTGCATCGAGTTGGAGGTTGGTGTTCCTTGGGTTGGTGCCCTAAATCATTGTGAGGCTGGATTGGAGCAATAGACTCCAGTAGAATTTATCATCGATGTTTTTCCCAAATTGGGTTTTCCTCATACATTTGGTATTGTGGGTTATGCATTTGTGTGTTTTCCTCTTTTGATATCCACTTTTATCTTACCGGTTTGATTGTTTGGTGTTTAGGTTCATAATCGGTATTCCAAACATGGTTTAAAAAAGAAAATATTTCAAGAGCCACTGATTCACCCCCCGCCCCTCAGTGGTAAATTGTGTTCAACAAACCCTAGTAGTGACATTGGGTGGTCGAACCTATAGCCTAGTTGGTTATTTGTCAAATAGGATATTGCCAAGCTCAGCCTGCAGGCCTCCTTGATCGTTTTTTCATAATTAGGTTGTTCGGAGGTTTGGTGTGCAATTTACTTAGTCATCTATTTTTGGCTTTATTAGTATTATTATATATATTAATAAATATAATTAAATACTATAACAAAAGATATGATGAAAAAAACACTGTCAAGGATTTAAATTTAATATTTCTTACCAAACAGACACTAAGCATATTATGTTATAATTGCTACTAACTGTATAGAAAAAGACTCACTAAACTCGTCTGCAAGCCACAACCACAAACATAAATTTTTAGTGAATATTAACAAAGTCTATAACTCTATTATTTATGTTGAATATGACCCATAATAGATTGCAGAATGCCTGTTTCGATTTTAGTTCCTATTTCATTGTAAAGATTATAATTATTTTAGGTGCTTAAGTCTAGATTCCTTTGGAGATAAATAATAGTATTGGCCTCTGTGTGGTAAATTTTGAGGAAGTATGTTTCGGTGTTCATTTGATTAACTGGTTTGCAGATTAAAATACATTTGTTTAAGCACATAGATGATAACTCAACAAACAAACAAATTAAACTCAGGAGTTTGATTTGTTAGAACACCATATAACCCCTTTGGACACCATATGACCTCTTAGGACATCATGTGGTCCTAAGGGGTCATATGGTGTCCTAAGGGGTCATGTCATGTACTAGAATGTTAAAATGTATCATATGGTGTCCTAAGGGGTCATAGGGTGTCATACGGTGTCATATGGTGTCCTAAGGGGTTATATGGGGTCCTAAGGGGTCTTATGGTGTCTTAAGGGTCATATAGTGTCCTAAGGGATCATATGGTGTCCTAAGGGGTTATATGGTGTTGGCAGGGGTCATTTGGGGTCCTAAGGGGCCACACATGTTAGAACACCAGATGACCCCTTAGGACATCATATGGTCCTAAGGGTTCATGTGATGAACTAAGGGGTCATTTGGTATCCTAAGGGGTCATGTCATGTATTAGGATGTTAAAATGGATTATATAGTGTCCTAAGGGGTCATATGGTGTCCTAAGGAGTCATATGGTGTCCTAAGGGGTCATATGGTGTCCTGAGGGTGACATAGTGTCCTGAGGGGTCATATGGTGTCGTTGGGGGATATATGGGGTCCTAAGGGTTCATATGGTGTCGTTATGGGTCATATGGGGTCCTAATGGGC
This sequence comes from Cryptomeria japonica, assembly GCF_030272615.1. Classification (NCBI taxonomy): domain Eukaryota; kingdom Viridiplantae; phylum Streptophyta; class Pinopsida; order Cupressales; family Cupressaceae; genus Cryptomeria; species Cryptomeria japonica. Next base: position 2,176,252 of record NC_081409.1, read on the forward strand.
CATGCATGTGTTAGGATACCATATGACCCCTTTGAACACCATATTACCCCTTACGACATCATGTGGTCATAAGGGGTCATGCCATGTACTAGAATGTTAAAACGTATCATATGGTGTCCTAAGGAGTCATAGGGTATCCTAAGGTGTCATATGGTGTCCTAAGGTGTCATATGGTGTCCTAAGGGTCATACAGTGTCCTAAGGGGTCATATGGTGTCGTTAAGGCTCACTTCGAGTCCTAAGGGACCACACATGTGTTAGAACACCATATGACCCCTTAAGACACCATATGACCCATTAGGATCATATAGTCCTAAGGGATCATATGGTGTCCTAAGGGGTCATGTTGTGTACTAGGATGTTAAAAGGAGTCATATGATGTTGTTAGCTGACATATGGATTCCTAAGTGTTCATATGGTGTTGTTAGGGGTCATATGGGGTCCTAAGGGCCCACGCATGTGTTAGAACACCATATGACCCCTTAGGACATCATGTGGTCCTAAGGGGTCATATGGTATCCTAAGGGGTCATGTCATGTACTAAGATGTTAAAATGTATCATATAGTGTCCTAAGGGGTCATAGGGTGTCCTAAGGGATCATATGGTGTTCTAAGGGGTCATATGGGGTTCTAAGGGGTCATATGGTGTCCTTGGGGTCACATGGTATTCTAAGGGGTGATATGGTGTCGTTAGAGGTCATATGGTGTCGTTATGTGTCATTTGGGGTCGTAAGGGGCCACATATGTGTTAGAACACCATATGACCCCTTAGGACACCATATGACCCATTAGGACGTCATATGGTCCTAAGGGGTGAAATTGTGTCCTAAGGAGTCATATAATGTCATTAGGGGTCATACGGGGTCCTAAGGGGCCACACATGTGAAGAATAAAGAGAGAGAGATAAGTAGAGAGGGAGAGGTAGACAGGGAGTAGATGGGTGGAGAGGAACGAAGTGAGAAACCTAGAGAGGGGAGAGAGAGTTGATGACATAGAATGTAGAGAGAGAGAATACAAGAGGAAGATAGAATAACAAAGTGGGGGAGGGAGATATATATGTGAGTATGTACAGATAGAGATATAGATAGGGAGAGGGGAAGAAATGGAGGGATATACCTAGAGTGTGGAGGGAGATAGAAGAGGAGAGATAAAATAAAAAAGATACAAGTAAGAGGGGATGGATGAAGAGGTAGACATGGAGGGAGTGGGTTACCTATGGAAGGAGAAGATAAAGAGGTTAGGGGAGGAAGACAAGAGGAGGGAGTTCATAAAGGGATAGGGTTAATGGGGAGGGAGATGTTGGAATCAATAAAAACTGAGAGGGGGGGTGAATCAATGTTCCAATATTTATAAATTTGTTAATCTGATTCTTAATCAACCAGATGCACAAATAAGAAACTAAAATGCAAAAACACAAAGCAATCAAGCACATAACCATAACACCAATATTTTTATGTGGAAACCTAGAAAGGGAAAAACTACAGTGGGAATTGAACCCACAATATTATTCCACTATGGCTAGTAGCAAAACAATATTACAAAAGGGGAATGCACATGCATCTAGGAACACTGCCTAGAGCTCACTAATTAGTTATAAAACAAGGCTACAACCCTCGAGGAAGGCTCACTTCCTTACAAGATAATAGAGAATTATTACCATGAGTAATGAATTGAATAAAAGCATATGACCATACCAAATAATAGTTCCAGTTAGGCCCAAAGTGATCCGCTGCACTGTTCTGACAAATTGCTCTGTTCTACTCTGCTCTTCTTACTGAATCGACACAATTCAGGATGAGCACGTGAAAGTATTCTCAATCTCTCTAAAATCATCACACACATCACATACACACCCAAATGCATTAACCAATTTTATCTTATATATCCGCACAAGAAAAAATGATCTCCCACAAATTGGCTTCACAAAATATCAAAATATGAAACGTGTAGCTTAAAGTCGGCTTAAATCTTCACAAAAAATATTCCGAACCCAAAATACATGTTCACATGCTTCCTATAGGTATCACCAATTATCTCGAACACATCACCAATCACCAAAATCTATCCAACAAATCTGGACCATGTGTTACACCAATAATAATGAAGATAACATTGTTTTACTGCATTACCAGTTACTGTATCTTCAAAAAGTCTTAGGAAGCAATACCAGAGGGTGTATTTGCATGATAATCTGCATCTGATACTTGACCAACTAACCCTAATCATCAAAACCAAGATCTGCTTAACCAAAAATGAGAAATACCTACAAAACTGTACATTGAACTTCACCGGGCAAACTTGATACTAGAAAACTTACTCAAGACATCTGGTTAACCGAAACTCCATATTAGATAAGATCATAAAGTTGAGTTGCCATCAATGACAACTCCTAAGAATCTAAATGTATCAGATATCACCAATCTTCACACAAGCATCACCGAAATAGCATCAAATGCCAACAGGAGAGAACTATCAAGGGGACATATAGATAGGTGAGATACCTAGATGGTGAAAGAGGAGTGAGATAGATAGAGGAGAATAAATAGAGGTGAGTAACAAGACCTATATGTAGAGGTAGATAGGTGGAGAGGAAGGGAGGGAGAAACCTAGAGAGGGGAGAGAAGGTGGGATGGAGAGGTGATGACATAGACAATTGGGATAGAGAATAAGAGAGGAAGAGAGAAGACAAGAGAGTGGGGGAGGAAGATAGAGAGGGAGAGGGGAAGATAAGAGATAAAAGAACAAAGAGATGATTAAGAGGGGATGGATGGAGAGGTAGACATGGAGGGACTGAGAGACCTAGAGAATGAGGAGATAGATAGGTTTAGAGAGAGATATTGATAGGGTTTAGGGGAAGGGAGAGAAAGGTAGAGAGGGAGGGAGAGAAATAGAGGGTAGACAAATAGAGGGTAGACAAAGAGAGGGTAGATAATTAGATGGGTGAGAAAACTAGAGGGGGAGAGAGAGGTGGGTAATAATATAGGGAGAGCCCTAGATATGGGGAGAGAGAGGATAGAAATGATAGGTAGTGACCAAGAGAATGGAGAGGTGGGGGAGAGAAATAATAAGAGAGTGAGAGAGAAGAGAGAGGGAGGGAGTCAAGAATAGAAACAAGCAGACTGAATGGAGGGTTTGGTTCTTAATGAAGCCTAGAAAGGCCCTCTGGTCCTCTGCAAAAATGCTTCTCAAGCAGATGGGAGTGTCCATCTTGAGAAAACAGATTAACAAATTAAACAGCCTAAACCTATAAACCTAAACCAAAGGAAGAATTTAAATACTGTGAGCTCCGATGATCTATCTACCAAATGGAAAAGGCTAATTGAAGATGAAAGAAGTAGATATCGTATATAAATAAAATTTTTTATTGTAATAATTACTTTTCTAACCATATTATTCAAGAAGAATTGGAAGGATTGCAAAATCACCATAGGTGGAAGAATGGTGGAAATTGATGAAGGAATGATTGCTAAAGTTATTGGGATGACAATGGAGGGCAAGAAATTCTACAGTGACAGAAAGCTCACAGAGGTTGCTATTAAGCGATTCATTGAAGGAAGACTCTAAGAAAGCCAAACTAGTGAAATCTAGCAAGACCTATTACTCACTGAAGGTGATTAAAAATGTATGGAGATTGGTTTTGTTTGCTGTGATGCAATATGTCACTCTTGATGGTAGCTACTCTCATGTTTATGGATATCATTTTGTTCTCTTGAATCACTTCCGCCATAAAGATATGGTGTCAATTCCTTTCTACCTATATAGTTTCTTAAACGCTAGCATAAAGGATTTTAGGGCTAACCCAGATAAAAATCCGCCCATGCATGAAGGGTTAATGTTTCTTGTATACAACCATATTAAGGCCTCCTTTATTCAGCACTCTATCACTCAACTTTCGGACGTGGAAGAGGAGTCTGAAAACTTAGATGATAGTAAAGATGAGGTGTTGGATACAGAGTTGGAAGATGATTTTGATAGGATACCTCCGCTAAAGGAACTGAAAAGGGGAAGGATAAAGATATGGCTTTTGGGTCAAGCAAAAAGATTGCTAGTAAAGGGGTTAAAAGAAATAGGAGGAAGGTGTAGGAGGAGGAAAATTGGTCTGAAGATGATGATGAGGATGATGATGGTAAGGAGTGTTGGCATTTTGAGTTTGTTGGCATTTTGCATAGAGATTGCATTAATGATATGTTCTCATTGATGTCAATTGAACCGGTAATGGTATTCATGTTATTTATGATATTGTTGTTTTTGATATTGGTTAGTAACCGGTAAGAAGATCTTTGTGGAAGATGTTGTAAACCGGTATGTAAAGTTTGTGAGTTGAACCGGTCAACCAGTGTAAAGGGTAAAACCTTTCTATGTAATGTAACCGGTAAATCCTATCAATTGTTAAACCTTAACCGATCAAGTTTGTTGGTTTATTATCTGATAAGCGGTAATGATGGAGACATGTGTGATCATTGTATGAGGATATGTTCAAATTGTTTTTTTTTGTCTAGGGAAGGAGAAAAGTGGATTGCATCTAATACACAGCACGTGATGAGTTACAAAGTCCGATGAAGCAATGATCATGGAGCGGTTGGAATTTTGTTGAAGAATGTGAAGAGATTGTCATGATTTCTAATGGTCAAGATTGTACCAACTTGTTTGTAATCTCGATGATGAGAATTAGGTTTTTGTTGTGTTATTGACCTAATTGATTTGTATTTAAGGTCGATGAAGTTGTTTATAAAGGTCGTTGGCAAGATTGATAGAAACCTATTGAGTGTGTAGTTGCCTAACCAGTGAATGGATCTACACTTTGAGTGAAGGTAAATTGAAGCTTAGAAGGATCTAATCAAGCAAATGTAGTGCTACTCAAACAGATGAAGAAAACCTGTTATTTTCTAACAATTAAGCAGAAGTGAAATCCCTTAACCGGGTAAGCTCTAACAAGCTTGGTTGCTCATTAAATCCTCTAACAAGGTGGTCCATTAGCTTGGATTCTTAAATCCTCTAGCGAGGTTACTCCTAACAAGGCAAACTTTAGAAGAGTTCAAATAGCTATCCTTGTGAGTCTCATCGCATAGTGGATTTTACCTATTTGGGTTTTCCACATATAAATATTTGTATCAAGTGGTGAATGGTTTTGTGGTTGTGATCTTATTTGTTGATTTGGTTAACTTCTGATAAGGGATGTTACGTAGAAGAATTAAGAGATGAATATGTTGAGTTATGACTAAGCATTGTTGACGTTTACAAGATTGAAGTTGTTTACTTTTAAGTTGCAATAACAGTTAAACCGGTTGATGTCAAGTATTCTAATGAATATTGATACCCACTGGAGTTGAGAAATGGAATGTGCAAAATCTTTGACAACAAAGGTGAATTGATTGCAACCGAGAAACAAACTAGAGGCAATCTATTTCATCTCAATCCTAAAGCTAGCTACTGTTTGATTGCAAAAATAGATGATAGTTGGCTTTGGCATAGGAGATTTTGTCATATAAATTTTGACAATATTGTTAAAGTAAGCAAGTCTAAGACAGCAAGAGGTCCGCCTTAGCTACACAAACTGGTTAATGCTCTTTGTAAAGAATGTCAGCTAGGAAAAATGAACTTCTTCAACTTTCAAGACCAAGTCCTTCTTAGGAGAGCTCTTGTTAGATTTGGTTAATATAGATCTATGTGGACCAATAAGAATAAGAAGAATTCAAGGTGATAGATACTTCATGATCTTCACTGATGATTGTTCAAGGATGATGTGGGTCACATTCTTGAAGGATAAGAATGAAGATTTTGGTAAATTCAAGGCATTTAGAGCCTTAGCAAAGAAAGAGAGTGGCGAAAAGATAAAATGTCTAAGAATAGATGAAGGCGGTGAATTCACTTATGTGGAGTTCACTAAGTATTGTGATGATAATGGTATCAAGCGGCAGCTTTCTATACCAAGGATACCACAACAAAATGGTATAGTGGAGAGAAACAATCGCCCAGTGGTTGAAGCTGCTAGGACTATATTGATACAAGGAGGTGTAGCAAAAACATTTTGGAAAGAAGTTGTTGTAGCGTTGTAAATTGTACGCACTTGCTAGGGTGGTACAATTTCACACCTAGTTTAGCACCCGCCTTGGTGCATTTTGCATTGTATTTCCCCTTTAGCACTTAATTAATTAAATTAATTAGGTCTAAGGTTCTATTTTATCATTCCATATCATAAAGTTGGGCCCTTTTCATTAAAGTGTGCCCCTTTCATTTTATTCCTCTAATACATCGTTTAATCAAAACCCTAATTAGGTCCTATTTTGAACTTGGGGGCTTCATTTCGGGGGTCAAAACATCTCAAAATCACTTGTAACTTCGGGATTCTCTCTAAAATGATCATATCCGACGACCCTGAAAATTTGGTGAAAAGTTGTCGGAACCATGGCGCCCGGAGTGCACATGGTCCCAGACATTTTTCCCAAAATTTTAGGAGCGCAATCCAATCATAAAATAAAGCTTAACCCCAAGAAATTGGCCGGATATTCAATCTCTAACTTGGCCTAAAGTTGAAATTAAGACCTAGGGTTTCATATATAAGAGCTCTCTTTCTTCATTTGAAAGGATCCAGATTTTTGGTTTGAAGGGCCTTCAGCAGCGAAAGAGTAGATCTTTGAAGACTTCAACAACATTCAACATCCATCCATCAAGCATTCATCAATTTCATTCATCCATTTAGGGCTTTGAAGACATTGAAGAGCAATAGGCGATCACTGACTGAAGATTGGCTTGTACCCCTCCCTTGGGGTTGGGTATGATTTCATGTTGTTTTCATGTCTTTGCATAAGCCTCATTATATAATTTGTATTCATGCTTTAGATCACTTTGCATCTTGATATGGAGCATTTACATTATCATTTGCAAGCAATTAGGGTTTACTTTCTAGGTTGCTCTAGTTTGCTTACTTGCATTTTAGGATTTTGCACACACACAAGGTCTGCACACACATTACTTTTACAATACAACTTGGCTATTCGTGGAGGTGGAAATCACCAAAGCGGGGGTTTGACTAAGGCAAAACCCTATATAGCCGCCCAAAACACCTTTTCAGATATAAGTGCAGATTTCGGGATTCGGACGACGCCGCAAGTTGCAAATCCGGAAGAAGCAGACCAAGACAGAACTTCACACCAAGTTTCAGAGCAAAAGACCAGGACAGGGGCGTGGGGCACCCTGGTCCTACCAGGACAGGGGCGCTAGGCGCTGTGGTCCCTAGGACAAGGGCGCTGGGCGCCCTGGTCCTTCTGTCAGACAGCAATTTTCAGCATTTTTGACAGCTTTTCAGGTTGCAAAACAGCAGTTTCCAGAGCAGTTTCAGGTGCAGAATCAGGATAGTGGCGCCCGCGCCCCCGTCCCGAACATTTTCACTCAAATTTTAACTCCGGGTATGCATTTTCATTCTTGTCTTGTCCTTGTGTTTACAGCTTTCCATTGTTTAAGTTCAATTCTGCAATCTTGTTATTAGTTCATACTTGCACTTTGGGGTTAGGGATTGAACTTGCATCATTCTATCTTTCAATTACAACAAAGGAATAGAAATCCTAATAGGTAGCCCATGGCTCTCTCTTCCACAAAAAGAAGTAGCCAATTGTGTGATACCTCTAGGCTCTTTCGTATTCCACAAATGTGTGATTGAAAGTGAGATTAGGGCATGTTTGCTTAGTTTCACTTTTTCCCTGACACATTTTGGTGAACCCGACGTGAACTCCAATCTTCTCTAATTCTGATTTATGTTTTCAAATTTGAGTGTTTGTGCTATTTCAAATTCAAATTTGCATTTACAAGTTTTAATGTCTTGCAAGATTCAAAAATCTAGAGGAAATTTTTGCTAAAACCCTAATTTTTTTCAATTCAAAGTTGAACTTGTGGATAGCTTAATTGGGATCAATAATTTCAAATTTGATTTAGGAACTCATTTCAATCATAAATTTCATTTTCTAAATCTACATTCTAAGTGCTTGCATTGGTTAAAATTAAACATTTCTTTCTATTTTGCATGTGTTATCACTTGAAAGAGGAAAATCTTTGTCATGATGCATTCATTTCATAGATGTGATAATGGGTTAGCTTCCCTTGTTTCAATTTTTCCTTCTCCTAAAGAACCTCCCCCCATCTATAACAAAATTTTAGGGCCTAAAAGAGTTGCTATCAATCCCTTTGAGACTCTCCCATGCTCTAAGGATGAAGACTTTAAGAGTGATCTTGACAATTCTCCTAAAATGTGCCCTTCCTATTTAGCTATCCTAGAGGAAGAGAATGATATCATAAACACCTTTCTTAATGTTACTTCACCTTCCCTACATGATGCCTCTCTAAGTGAAAAGGTATTGATGGACATTGACTTATTTTCTCCTAAAGTTGGTCCTTCCAATGGGGGCATGTTAGTGCAACAAGAGGTTATGAACACTTCTTTCAAAGATCTCCTTCCTAAGCGTGAATCTTTGGAGAAATATGTTCATGTTCCTCCTAAAAAACACTCCCTTCATGAGGATCCTTTTGTGCAAGAAGATGACATTATCCCTACATTTCCTAGTGATGGCATTTCCTTTTCCAACAAAATTCCCACTAAAGATGATGAATTAATGATAAATTCTTACCCTTCTCCTAAAGTTTGTCTTACCCATAAGCATCCCTTAGAGAAAGAAGATTAAATAATAAGAAATTTCCTTAATTCTCTCTCCCCTAAAGATCATATCGAACATATTTTGAGGAAAGAGGATGAGTTTAACACATCTATTGATGCTCTCCCTCCTAAGGATGAGGAATTAATAAACAATGTTATCTCCTCTCCCGAAATTGACAATACTTCAAACATTCCTTTCAACAACTTCACTATTTGGGATGAACCATTAGAAGAAGGTATAGATTATTCTCTACCCCTAGCCAAAGGGGATGAAATCAAGATTGAAAACTCCCTTGATAGTTTCTCACCTTCCTTGAATCTCAATTATTCTCCCTCTCCTCAACTTGGTTCTACTCATAGGAAAACCCTAGTTCAAAGGAAGATGGTTAACATCTCTTTCAAAGATCTCCCTCTCAAAAGTGAGACTTTAGAGAGTAATGTTGATCCTTCTTCTAGAGAGTTTATTCCCCATGTAGATCCTTTGATGATAGAGGATGATATGACTTTTCCTAGTATTACTCTTCCTACTAGAACATCAATGCCTACCCCTGGTCTCTCTCCTAAAATTGATTTAATCCGTGATAAGATTTTAGTGCAAGAGAAGACTATCAATAATTCTTCCAACACTTTTGTTCATTCCTCTAAACCATCCTCAATCAATTTGATACATGTGAATGAAACACCTAACAAACCTCTCTTCACTGTCCAAGGTGCTTGTCCTTCTCAAAGTTCTCAACCTTTAAATAAGCCTATCTTAGTGGTTCAAGGTGGTTATGCTAATGATTCTTTTTTCACTCCTAAGAAACCTATTATTACTATGCAAGGAGGTTATTCTACTAAGAGCCCTTATGAGTATGCTAAGCAACTGACTAGAGAGAGTTATAATGCGGTTGCTCATACCTATAACACAAGAAACAATAGGCAACCTAATCCTCCTCCAGTTATCCCAACTTCACTTCCTCCTTCCCAACCTCTTCTTCCTCAAGCTCCATGTATTTCACAAGTTCTTGGTAAGGAATATGATCTCATAGAGCAACTTAAAGCTACCCCTGCTAAGATATCCCTTTGGGATTTGATCCAAACTTCTTCCGCTCATCATGGAATGTTACAAGATGCCTTGAAAGATTTGAATGTTCCTCCACCTAATACATCTAGTAATATAGTGTCTTTGGTTAACTCTGTGATAAATCCTAAAGCTCAAATTGTGTTTACTCAAGATGAGTTGCCTACTAGTGAAATTCAACATCAATATGATCCCTTGATGATTGTGGTTATCATAAATGACACTGCTATAAGACGAACACTGGTAGATAATGGTTCTGGCCTTAATGTATGTAGCATTAATCTATTGCATAAGATGAATGTGGATACATCCCTTATTGAGCCTGACTCTCATCCCATTCGAGGCTTTGATAATGTGGCTAAGTCTTCATTAGGTATTATCACCTTACCCATCACAGTGGGACCTGTTACTTTGCCTACTCCTATCCATGTTATGTCGGGAAATCTAACATACAACTTGTTATTAGGGAGGCCTTGGATTCACAGTATGCAAGCTGTCCCCTCTACATTGCATAGACAAGTTAAATTTATTTATAACAATAAGACATATACCTTGATAGGTGATACTAATCTTCAGGCTTGTTTGCAAACATCTACTTCCAAAGGGAGTTCTTCTAAGCCTTCCTCTTCTAGTGATGACTCGTTAAACAAGATACCTATGGATGAATCATCACCCTTTGATAATCAAAATTCTTTGGATGAGTCTGAAGTTCCTGAAGAAGATTCTTCTCAACTTGAATCTACACATGAAAAGGCTTTTGATCCTAAGAAGGTTCTCGCAGAAGAAGATTGGGGATCTCTTGATTTTAATCCCACCTTTGTAGGTGAGTATAGGGTTCCTCCTAGAGAGATTAAAGTTAAAAAGAAGGAAGAAACTAGAGATCAATCAGTCTTACCTGAACCTATGAGCAATACTTTTGTGGCTACTTCTCAAACTTCTTCTCCTCACACCTCTAATTCTGAAGAATTTGATTCTTTGTCTTATGAAAAACCACCTTTTCTTTCTGAAATGGCTAATCGTTATGGTCGTGGTTTACATATTTTGGCTAAGAGTGGCTATAATGGAAATGGTTGTGGCGCAAATGAACAAGGAATCAAAGTTCCTTTAGAACATAACATGCATGAATATTCATTTGGACTTGGATATAATCTTTCTAAGCCCACCAAAGCATCTAAAAGACCATCTCTCAGTGTGAATGCTATATTTAGTAGTGATGATGATCTCACTTCAACTAAATCATCTTCTACTTCTATCAACTCTCATTCCCCTCATAAGGAAATCTTGGCGGTGAACAAATCTCTGTATGACTCCCCTCAAATTTCTAAATCCACTTATGAATCTTTATCTCCTATTCATCATAAAATCCTTTCCTCTAGGGATAAGGCTCTAATAAATTACACTCATCTCTCTTCTAAGATTTCTTGTGACTTTCCTTCTTCAAATTTTATCATTTTATACATGTTTTTGATCTCACTTATAGTGGAGCATTTAGCATGTCATGTTCAAATACCTCATCCAATCTATCATGTCTTTAAATAACATTAATGGCTATTATGTTTCTCATCATTATGTGACATTGGTAGCTCATTTACTGGGGGCTCATTGTCATTCATGATGGTACAATTTCAAGTGCAATCATATTTTTGAAGCAACATAATAGCCTAATTTTCTATGTTATCTCTTGTTCCTATGGGGACAAGAGTGATTTCATACATCTCTTCTTTTTATGGTTAAAATTTCCCTTTGGGGTGATAGTGTGGAAATATTGATCATCTTTTCTTTAGAATCCCCTTTTCCTAGATATGGGAGAAGATGTGTATTCTCTTTCTTATCCTACCCACTTCTTGTGAGGAGCATTTTACATACACTAATGTCTTGCTTGCATGAACTCATGTGAGTATGTAGTACATTTTTCTTATGTCTAAATCTCTCCCTAGAAGATTGTGTAAGTCCTTGGGAGGCAATGATCTTTCCTTATTTTTATCTAAGGATCCACTTTTTCCTATTTCGTGGATGGTGTGAACTTTATTATTTGATGTTATTCCTTGTATGCATTTGTTGTTGTTTGTTCAAGGATTCTCTCTTACAAGAGGTGTAAGTCCTTGACTACAACCTCTTTTGCACTTGGTAAAATACATCCATAATGAATTCACTCTCCCAATTGGGTTAAAAAGAGCGTCATCCTTCATTAAGAATCACTTTCACCCTGCAAAAGAAAGAAGTATTGCATTCTCATTCTCTTCTTTGTCTTATTCTAGAAGATGTTATATTTGTCTAAGACAATTCCTCTCGGGGATAGATGTCTTTTGTACAAAGATCTCTTCTCCTCTAAGGATCTCCTTTACACATACTACAAGATATCCCTTTTCAACTATCTTATCCTTGCTTAAAGAGTGCAAAACTCTCTTGCTTGGATCTATGACATTGTTGCATTTTTGGGGTATCTTCTTTTGTGATGAAGGTAGGTATCCTTGTTCTACTTTGCTTATGACATAAACATTACACTTTTTGAGCAATGGGTCATTCTCGGAACTAGAGCACAGACTCTTAGAGTGAGATGTCTCCATTTTTCTTTTATGCAAGGTGATTATTCTCGGAACCAGAGCACAAACTCTTAGAGCGAGATGTCACGCTTTTGTACTATACATATACAGGTTGTAGCATACTCGGGCATAGACTCCTATGAGGTGCTTCTAACCTCCCTTACACACACATGCACGAGGTTGAGTGGAACTAGTGGCATAAGGCTAGACTTTCTCACTCTCCTCCCTTACATGGATCACCTAGACAGACTCTAGGGGCTAGTTTTCCATGTCCTTTTTTTCCATGGATCACCTAGACAAGATCTGGGGGCGAGAAGTCCATGTTTTCTCTCTCACTATTCTTCTCATGGATCACCACTGTGTGCATTCATGCTTTTTTCCTTTCTTTTCTTCTCTTTGCATTTTGTTTCCATTTACATCCTTCATCTTGTGTTAGAGAACTCTCAAATCTTCATGCTCTTTGTTGTGTTGGAATTGAGATTTAGTCCTCTTTCTTACCAAATGATTCTCCATTAGTTTTTTATCAAATCTTCTTGTGAGCATTTGTCATCAATATTCTTTAACAATTCGAAGTGGTAAACATGATACCCTGTTTCAACTCACTAAAATTAGCAAGCCGAAACAGGGGGGCGCATATAGCTACCCTCGAATTTTCATCACCTTCCTTAGTAAGCATTAGGTGATTTTGTGATCTAACATGTGGTTTTGTAGGTTGTGGTTCATAACTGAGTACTGCAGAGGCCGCTAGGGGCTTCGTCCGACAACTTATGAATATATCCTTTTTCAAATAATGTTTACTTTTCTATACTTTAGCTTGCATATGCATGTAGTGTTCATATGACCGCTAAAGTGGGGGCTAAATGTAGCGTTGTAAATTGTACGCACTTGCTAGGGTGGTACAATTTCACACCTAGTTTAGCACCCGCCTTGGCGCATTTTGCATTTTGCATTGCATTTCCCCTTTAGCACTTAATTAATTAAATTAATTAGGTCTAAGGTTCTATTTTATCATTCCACATCATAAAGTTGGTCCCTTTTCATTAAAGTGTGCCCCTTTCATTTTATTCCTCTAATACATCGTTTAATCAAAACCCTAATTAGGTCCTATTTTGAACTTGGGGGCTTCATTTCGGGGGTCAAAACATCTCGAAATCACCTGTAACTTCGGGATTCTCTCTAAAATCATCATATCTGACGACCCTGAAAATTTGGTGAAAAGTTGTCGGGACCATGGCGCCCGGAGTGCACATGGTCCCGGACATTTTTCTCGAAATTTTAGAAGCGCAATCCAATCATAAAATAAAGCTTAACCCCAAGAAATTGGCGGGATATTCAATCTCTAAGTCGGCCTAAAGTTGAAATTAAGACCTAGGGTTTCATATATAAGAGCTCTCTTTCTTCATTTGAAAGGATCCAGATTTTTGGTTTGAAGGGCCTTCTATGCAGCGAAAGAGTAGATCTTTGAAGACTTCAACAACATTCAACATCCATCCATCAAGCATTCATCAATTTCATTCATCCATTTAGGGCTTTGAAGACATTGAAGAGCAATAGGGGATCACCGACTGAAGATTGGCTTGTACCCCTCCCTTGGGGTTGGGTATGATTTCATGTTGTTTTCATGTCTTTGCATAAGCCTCATTATATCATTTGTATTCATGCTTTAGATCACTTTGCATCTTTATTTGGAGCATTTACATTATCATTTGCAAGCAATTAGGGTTTACTTTCTAGGTTGCTCTAGTTTGCTTACTTGCATTTTAGGATCTTGCACACACACAAGGTCTGCACACACATTACTTTTAAAATACAACTTGGCTATTCGTGGAGGTGGAAATCACCAAAGTGGGGGTTTGACTAAGGCAAAACCCTATATAGCCGCCCAAAACACCTTTTCAGATATAAGTGCAGATTTTGGGATTCGAACGATGCCGCAAGTTGCAAATCCGGAAGAAGAAGACCAAGACAGAACTTCACACCAAGTTTCAGAGCAAAAGACCAAGACAGGGGCATGGGGCGCCTTGGTCCTGCCAGGACAGGGGCACTGGGCACCCTGGTCCTTCTGTCAGACAACAATTTTCAGCATTTTTGATAGCTTTTCGGGTTGCAAAACAGCAGTTTCTAGAGCAGTTTCAGGTGCAGAATCAGGACAGTGGCGCCCGCGCGCCTGTCTCGAACATTTTCACTCAAATTTTAACTCCAGGTATGCATTTGCATTCTTGTCTTGTCCTTGTGTTTACATCTTTCCATTGTTTAAGTTCAATTCTGCATTCTTGTTATTAGTTCATACTTGCACTTTGGGGTTAGGGATTGAACTTGCATCATTCTATCTTTCAATTACAACAAAGGAATAGAAATCCTAATAGGTAGCCCGTGGCTCTCTCTTCCACAAAAATAAGTAGCCAATTGTGTGATACCTCTAGGCTCTTTCGTATTCCACAAATGTGTGATTGAAAGTGAGATTAGGGCATGTTTGTTTAGTTTCACTTTTTCCCCCACACAGTTGTAAGTACAACTATCTAGACAATGAACCGAGTTCTGGTGAAAAGAGGTAAGGACAAGACCCCATATGAGTACTGGTATGGGATATCACCTGATGTTAGCTATTTTAAGATATTTGGAAGCAAATGTTTTATTAAAAGAGGTGGTTACATAAGCAAGTTTGAAGCTAAGAGCAATGAAGGCATATTTCTTGGCTATTCCACCAAGAGTAACGCTTATAAATGCTTCAACAACCGGATAGAGAGAATTGTTGAGAGTGATGATGTTCATGTAGATGAATGTCCTGAAGCTTTAGAAGGAACCAATTATGAGAAGAAGGGTGAAGATCCTTGCATTTTTCTTTTGGAACTGGAAACTATTAAATCAGCAACCGGTAAAGCAAATCCTAATGTACTTGTTCAACCGAAATAAATAAATTCAGAGGAAGATGATAATGGAGAAGTTGAACCTAAAGAGAATGATCACGTTATTCCTAGGTATGTCATGCATGATCATGTTATAACTATCTAGAAGGAGAATAAGAGAGAACTCTTGGATGATCTCCACCTTTGAACCTAGAAGTGCTAAGGAGGCATTTGGTGATGATCATTAGGTGAAAGCTATGGAGGAAGAGTTGGATAAAATTGAGAAGAACAACACTTGGACCCTAGTACCCTGACCGGAAAAAAAGAATGTTATAGGTACTAAATGGGTGTTCAGAAAAAAATTAAACGAAGATGGTGTTGTAGTTCGCAATAAGGCAAGATTAGTAGGCAAAGGTTATGCGCAAGAAGAAGGAGAAGATTATGGAGAAAATTTTGCTCCAGTAGGAATACTGGAAGGTGTCAGAACATTACTTGCATTTGTAGATCATAAAAAGTTCAAGGTATACTAGATGGATGTTAAGTCTACATTCTTGAATGGGATACTAGAAGAAGAGGTTTATATAGAGCAGCCTGATGGTTATGCATTAACAGATAAGGAAGACATGGTATGCAAATTGTATTAAGCTTTGTATGGACTCACGCAGGCACCCAGAGCATGGTATGAAGGACTTCATAGTCATCTGATGAAGATAGGCTTTGCTAGAACTAGTGATGACAACAACATTTATCTCAAGTCTGAAGGAGATGAAATAGTGGTCAGTGAAGTATTTGTCGATAACATTATATTTGGAGGTAATGATGACAAGAGTAATTTTTTTGTAGATGAAATGAAGAATGAATTTGAGATGTCATTAGTAGGGGAAATAAAAATTTTTATAGGCCTACAGATACAATAGATGAAGAATAGTATTTTCATTACTCAATCCAAGTATGTGAAAGAAGTTTTGAAGACTTTCGGTATGAGTGATTGTAAACTAGTTGGAACCCCAATGGTTATAGGTTGTAAATTGTCCAAGGAAGATGCACCTAAGTCTGTAGATGAAAAGGAATATAGGTCAATGATTGGGAAATTACACTATGTTGTTCACAGTCAATCGGATATTGCCCATGCAGTTGGTATTATTGCTAGATTTCAGAAGAATCCAAAGGAGGCACATCTGATGGAAACCAAGAGAATTTTTAGATATCTGAAAGGTACTATTGACTATGGGTTATGGTATCCATATGGTGGAAATTTGGATTTGAAAGCATACACAAATGTTGATTGGGCAAGAAATATTGATGACTGAAAGAGTACTACTAGTGGAGCATTGTTTCTAGGAGGAAGGCTAGTTTCATGGAGTAGTAAAAAGCAGAGGTGTACTTCACAATCTACTACTGAAGCTGAGTATGGAGCAGCATATATGAATTGCACACAAGCTATGTGGATGAGACACATTATGGAAGGTTTGAAGACGGAAATCTCAGAACCAATAAATATTTTGTGTGATAATACAAAGTGCAATAAACATTTCTATAAATCTTATTTTGCACACAAGGATTAAGCACATTGAATTGAAATATCACTTCTTGAGGGAAAAAGTTCAAAGTAAAGATGTTATCTTGGAGCATGTTTCTACCAAGGAGCAGCTTACAGATATCTTTACAAAGCCTCTTCCTAAGACCACTTTCAAGTATCTTAGAAGAAAATTGGGGGTTGTCCCTTTCATGAAGTTAGTTGAGCATGATGGTGATTGCATCAGTCCCTGAACCACTTGCAGAATTTTACATCGATTGATGAAGAAGTGGATGTATTCCACAGGGGGAGCATCAAGTTGCAGAATGATGTTGATGCACAATGAGAGGAGAATTACATGTTTTACTTTCATTTTGGCATTGTTGTCAAAGGGGGAAAAGAATTATGTGATTGAGGAGAAGAATTATGTGTTTGATTAGGTGAACCAGCGACAGGATGAAGACAGACAGAGCAAGGTGAATACTTGGTAATGTAAACCGAGATTCCTATTCACCAATATCAGTAGCAATTAGAGGCGTTGATATTTGTATTTCCATCAATGCCAAAGGGGGAGATTGTTGGCATTTTGCATAAAGATTGCATTAATGATATATTGTCATTGATGTCAATTGAACCGATAATAGTATTCATGTAATTGCTGATATTGTTGTTTTTGATATTAGCTAGTAACCAGTAAGAAGAGCTTTGTGGAAGATGTTGTAAACCGGTATGTAAAGTTTGTGAGTTGAACCGGTGAACCGGTGTAAAGGGTTAAACCTTTCTATGTAATGTAACTGGTAAACCCTATCAGCTGTTAAACTCTAACCAATCAAGTTTGTTGGTTTATTATCTGATAAGCGGTAATGATGGAGACACGTGTGATTATTGTATGAGGATATGTTCAAATTGTTTTGGCGCGTTTGTTTTTTGTCTAGGGAAGGAGCAAAGTGGATTGCATCTAATGCACAACGCGTGATGAGTTACAAAGTTTGATGAAGCAGTGATCATGGAGTGGTTGGAATTTTCCTGAAGAATGTGAAGAGATTGTCATGATTTCTAATGGTCAAGATTGTACTGACTTGTTTGTAATCTCGATGATGAGAATTAGGTTTTTGTTGTGTTACTCACCTAATTGATTTGTATTTAAGGTTGATGTTTGTAAAGGTTGTTGGAAATATTGATACAAACCTATTGAGTGTGTAGTTGCCTAACTAGTGAGTGGATTTTCACTTTGAGTGAAGGCAAATTGAAGCTTAGAAGGATCTGATCAAGCAAATGTAGTGCTACTTAGACAGATCAAGAAAAATTGTTGTTTTCTAACAATTACAACAGAAGTGAAATCCCTTAACCAGGTAAGCTATAACAAGCTTGGTTGCTCATTAAATCCTCTAACAAGGTCGTTCATTAGCTTGGATTCTTAAATCCTCTAGTGAGGTTACTCCTAATAGGGAAAAATTCAGAAGAGTTCAGATAGCTATCCTTGTGAGTCTCATCTCACCATGGCTTTTACCTATTTGGGTTTTCCACGTATAAACATTTGTGTCAAGTGGTGAATGCTTTTGTGGTTGTGATCTTTTTTATTGATTTGGTTACCTTCTGATAAGGGATATTAAGTAGAAGCATTGAGAGATGAATATGTTGAGTTATGATTAAGAATTTTTTATGTTTACAAGATTGAAGTTGTTTACTGTTAAGTTGCCATAATAGTTAAACTAGTTGATGTCAAGTATTCTTATGAATATTCATCTTAACTGAGTTATGTTTACTTTGTGTGATTGAATTTGAGTCTGGGAACTTTGTATCAGTTTTTCAATATACTGATTCACCCCCCCTCTCAGTATTCTATCGGATACTTATTGTTTCATCGTACCATCATGGAGACTGAAAGTGAAAATGCTACTCCACCGCCCAAGAAGAAAACCAAGCATAGTCGTATTATTACTAAAATCGGATTGGAGAACGAGGATGGTACCTCAAAGACCCATTCTATTCATTTGGACCCTAATAGACAGACTTGTGATGTTGAGAAAGAAAGGAAGAAGGTGGTGAAAGGTGAGACTCTTCCTCCTAAAGACAAAGTCACAATTGTCGATGTGGAGACCCTAGAGAATAATGTTGTCTTTCCAGAATTCAACAATGACAATAGAAATTCTCCTATTGTCATGCTTCATACCATGCAGAATGGGGTGATGGAGTTCTACAAGATTATTGAATGGGTCTACTCGGAGATTCAAAGTTTGAAGACTAATTAGGGGGACTCTTCCAAGAAAGTGGACACTTTAGAAGTTGTCGGGACAGGTAATCTCAATTCCTTGCCTAATTATCTGATTGAATTAACAAAATCCCTCTGTAATGTGTAGGCTATCACTGGAGCTTATGGCTCTCAATTTAAGGTTGTGGAGGCTAGGCTCAATGAGCTGAAAAGAGGGTTCTCAACCATGAGAATACCCTGAAGAAAATAGGAGAACAAAGCCAAAAAATTCAAAAATCCTTTGTTGATAGCTTCAGTGTGGTGATTAGTAAACTTGAATAGATCTACCAGGGAAAGAAAATGATAGATGTTTATGAGGATAAGGTTCTAACCCTTGAGGGTGTGACTACTGGACATGGTAAAAGAACCTTGGTGAGTATGACGAAGATGGCTCAACAAGTGAAACAATTGAATGATCTTATGAGTGTTGCTGCCTCAATGGTCCAACTAGAGAAAGAAGCAGTGGAGCTTCTCAATAATTTTTTTTAGTTTTGTTGTT
The DNA here is from genome assembly GCF_030272615.1 of Cryptomeria japonica. Classification (NCBI taxonomy): domain Eukaryota; kingdom Viridiplantae; phylum Streptophyta; class Pinopsida; order Cupressales; family Cupressaceae; genus Cryptomeria; species Cryptomeria japonica. Next base: position 2,195,613 of record NC_081409.1, read on the forward strand.
TTGTGTTCTTGGTTGTCCCTTAAGTGATTCTATGTTTTCCTTTTGTTACTTTTCGTACTCTTGCTGGCTTTTTTTCACAGCCAGCTATCTCTTTTTCTTGTTATGTTCTATCTAGCTGAACCTTCAATGTTTTATCTATTTTATAACTTGTTGTAAAGGGTTTCGAGGTCCCTTCAAAACCTACTTTTCACTTAATCAAAAACAATGAAATTATTAAACTAATTTTTGACTGAAACTAACTTGGAAAGATAGGGTGAGAAAGGAAAGGGCTAAGAAAATTCTGTGAATAACTACAATGGTGACTCAATTCTATATATAGATAGATCCATCAAAATAAACCAATTCATCTTAATAACACCATTCTCGACTTTGGGAAAATGGTGCAATATCATTTTCACTTATCTTAGAGTGAGAAGACACATGTGAAGAAAAAAATCATGATAAAATAATCCATCAATGTCATGTTATGTAGTAGGAGGACAATTAGTTAACTATGGAAGAGTTATGTAGTGAGAATCAAAAGAGAAGTTTGAGGGATTGAGCATTGGTTAGATTAAACTTGTTTGTGGTCTAGTGTAATATTTAAGTTTTCGACACTCTTACAAACAATATGATCAAAATAAAGAGATTGGGTTGTGAGGCTGATAAAATGTTATATGAAGGTTTCATAAAGAAACCAAAATTGTCGATGAATGTTTTTTTTTTTAAAGAGTTTAATAATGAAAATTTGTTTCTAAAATCTGTTAGATTTATAAATGAAATTATTTTTCTACACCATTGTAGCATAAATCTAGTATTTTATTTAAATTTCTCCTTTAGAATTTTTTCTTATTATTTTAATAAAAAACAATAAAAAGTAACTAAACTATCCTAGAAGAATGTAGGGAAAATTTATTTCACTAAGTTATACATAGTAGAATAGAAAATACAAAATGAAATGGAATGTAAAGATAAAACTTAGAGCTCTCTATTGAGTATGTCTACATGATGTGTGGATATTTGCAAAATGTGTTCTCATTTGCAATAATGACATAATGTTGGATGCTTACATCATGAAACTTGCAGTTTACATAAAATAATACCTTTTTTTGAAAAATAGAATTAAATTGAAGAACCAAATCCTAAATCAAGTGGAATGCCACCAATATGCCTCATGACCCTCATAAAGGTGTTTCTACAAATTAAATTCTCAAGTTCTTCTTCACAGTCTTGTATCATAGACACCAAATTATTGGACAACCATCCACTAGGTTGTATTTTCCCTTGTAAGGGTATAATTCTTGATCAAAGTCTTGTGAACTCTCTAAACAGCCATCCCTATTGAGATCTAGACCAAACCCCTTACTAGTCTCTAAAAATTAAACTTTGCAATACACATATTCTTCGAATCCATGAACATCTACAAGAAATTAAAGAAATAAATGCTTCTTTGCAAAACATAAGTCATCAAAATTGAATAGGCATGAGAAGGTTTATTGCATGTTCAAGGTTTGTGTGTTGGTAGTGTGTTGCCACCAGTCTAGCTATGAAGAAATCTCTAGTTTGCTAAGGGAAGTCATCAAAGTTGAAAGGATGAATTCAAGCCAGCTATCAATGCAAAAGCTATAAACAAGGTGGAGAAAAGTTTGAAGCTACTTGTAGAAAAGGTGAGGCCTATCTTCCAAGGATATCAAACTCACATTAGAAGATCTCACAAGATATGTCAAGCTTGAAATCACCTATGAAAAGGTGAAGCCCTCAAATTTGTGTTAGAAGAGAGAATTGTTTTTTTTGACAAAAAAAAAAAAAAAGAAAAGAAAAACAAGAGAGAAACCCTCTACAAGAGGAGAGAATTTTACAACTTTTGTGAAAGCCACATAAATTAGTCTTATCCACCATCCTAATGTGTGAGGAATTTAGATCCAAATTCTAGAAAAGATTTGAAGTAATTTAAGCTAAACAATGTGCAGTCCAAGTGGAGATCATAGAAATCTTATAGTGGTTGAAATTAAGGGGGAGAATGTTTGTATGTTAATTTACCCATGATGCATGAATTCAACTATAGTTTTTCTAGATGATATAAAAATAGGATTTCTAAAAATAGAATGAAGTAAAACTCTAGTTTGAGGAGCTAAAATTAAGAGATTTAAAAATAGAATGAAGTTGTTAACTATAGTTAAGCATGTGTGTTCTTCCTTTTTTAGTTGTTCAATGATTTGTCTATGACCTCTATCTAAAGAAGCATATTGTAATGAAATCTTGGCCTTTGATCATTATAGATCACTTGACCCTTGATCACACAATCAAGAAGCTTGCAATCTCAATTTGAATGAATATAAAGTTTTATTTTCTTTCTAAAGCAATTATGTATGTTTTTTTTTTATCAAGAAGCTTGTAATCCCAATTTGAACAATATAAAGTTTTATCTACTTTCTAAAGCAATTCTATGTATTTATTTTTTTATTTTCTTCAAATCCATAGCTCATGGCCTTTGTAGTAAAGATTAATCTACAATAAAATGTTTAGCACAAAACGCAAAGGCCGCTTATTAATTTCTTATTGTTGGTATGTGCCTATATAGGATCCCACAACCTTTTTAGATTTGAAGCCCATCATTAGATGTAGGTTCATGAGCATTCCTCCAAAATAGGAATCTAAGTGCCATGCCCCATAAAACTATGGACAGTGATGCATAAAGAGGTATTTATTTGTAGAATGGTGTCCCCAAGGAAAAGAACAAAAAGGAGATTATAGAGATATTAAAGATTCTTTGAGCAATTAGTGTTGGCTTGAAATAAAGATGCACTCGACTTATAAAAAGAGTCAAAGAAAATGTTGAACCATGGCTAGGAAGGGTAAGTCATAGCCTTCCCACTTGCATAGAAACTAACTCTGCAAGCTTTCTTGAAACCTGATTAAATCCCTTCTCAAATATAGGTGCCAAGTTTCCTTGTTCAAATATTTGTTAGCATGCTTATGCTAGACAAACATAAAAAATGAAAGTAGACCTCTACCAAATACTCAGATAGATAGGAAAAAAATTCAACCTTTCATTTCATACTCTTGAACAACAATAAAAGTATGCAATTTTTAACAACAATAAAAGAATGCAATTGATTTCTTTCTCCATATGAGCTATTGTTTGATTGACATATATAATAGATATTTTACACATAAAAATCAGTAAAATATAGTAATAATTAACTTACATATAATGAGACAACATATGTAGAGGCCAATCTTATGTTTTATTGTTGCAAAAGGTGTGTTCATAAAAGTATATTACCAAAAAAAACTAATACTTTGAAAATAGAAATTTACATACAATTTTCAGTCCCAATAATCATTTTTTTAATTACAAAACAATATCTCTTGTTGGAAGAAATTTTTTAGTTACAACACTTGGCATAGAATTTCAAGAACTAAGAAGAACTAAGTCTTAGGAGTTATATATCTCATCCCAAATAGTAGAGATAATATAGGGATGCATCTATGAAAAAAACAAATGCTAGAAAAGACTATTTCTACTTATTTGAGCACCTAGGAGTAGTGGTTGTTGAGGTGTATGTTAGGATAATCGGTGGACAACTGAGAGGGGGGCTGAATCAGTTGTCAACAGATTATATCAATTAAACCACTTTATAACCTTTTACTGGAACACATAAACATTGATTACTAGAATAGCAGAAACAGATACCGGTAAGCAATAAAATTTAAGAATGAAACATAGAATTAACATAATGCAACCATACCATGTAACACCATCATTTGTACATGTAAAACCTGGTAAAGGGAAAAACCATGGTGGGAAGCCTACCAACAGTCAGATGATACTTCCATAGAAAGTATGTGATATAATGAGGGGCCTGCACATGGAGGAAGGCACACTACCTAGAGCGTACTAGTCATTACAAAGGAGTCTCATTGACTACAAAGATGTTATAACCACCTCAAGATAATTGGACAACAATCCAGAAGAATGAACTGCTAGAGATAGCATCTACCATGTCTGATTACAGTCCCAGTTAAGCTCAATACTTGATGCCTTTGACCTCTTACTTAAACCCAATTCGATCACCTATGATCGACCAAATCTCCTTCGCATGTGATATTACATTCTATGACCACAACACTACAACCATGATCTACAATGAGATCTTACATCAATTTATACAAACCCTAGAGCCTAAACCAATTAGGTCAGCCACCTAGAAGATATTACAATAAGATCATTACACACATCCATATTACAATGATATGCCATGTCAGCTTAAGACCAAAACAACAATAACCAATCCATAAAACATCCCGGTAACGTGTAGAGAACATGTTAACATGACACCGGTCCATAACCTAGATAGGTACTAGACCTAATCTAGGTCCACCATGCCAAAGCAATGTCTCCAATCAGTCGAGGCATGATCAAGGATCACCTTCTGCATCTTGAGTTCTGTCTAGAAGCCACACGAACACCACTTATGCATTCTGTCAAAGATTCTCAGTGAAAGCTCTGCCAGTTAAACCTTAAACCCTTACCAATAACACAAGATCTTCTACCGGTAACCATAACCTATCTGCCAGTAACCAACCATAATAGATAGTGTTGACATCAATGACAAAACATCAATGCAACACATAATCAATTCCTCCATATCACCAATAATCTTCACCTTTGGCATTGATGGCAACACTAGATGTAAAAAACATCTAAGTACCAAGAAATGCCAAACAAGTCTCCCCCTATGGAAGACAACCAACAATCTCCTACACATAGCCTTTAATATCAATAATTCTCCCCATGTGAATAATATCTCTATCAAGCTCTAAATTTATTTTTTCACATCACTATCTCTCCCCCTTTGAAATCAATGCCAGAAATCTGACAAAAATATCAAAGCAAGAATATAAGCCTCTGAATCTCAAAGCTGACTACTCCCCTTGAGCAGTAGCATCACTACATCAACCTAGAGCAAAGGATAAAGTTGATGACGCATACCAGACTGATGATCTACTCCATCAATTAAGTTTCTATAGGAGGGGTAGATATCCCTAACCTGTCTCTCAAATACTCAAATGATTCCTTAGACAATGGTTTAGTGAATATATCTATAATTTGTTGTTTAGTGTTCACATAAACAAATTTGACTCCCTTTTATTCCACCTTGTCCTTCAGAAAGTTATATTTTATGGATATGTGTTTAATCTTAGAGTGAAATACTAGATTTTTAGACATGTCAATAGCTGTAGAGTTATCACAATAGATAACTACCAGTTCACTACAATTTACCTTGATATCCTTCAACATTTGCTTCATCCACAAGACTTGAGTGCAATTAGTTGTTGCTGCAACATATTCAGCTTCTATAGTAGATAAAGAAATGCGTGACTGTTTTTTGCTGATCCATGAAACCAATTTATTTCCAAGAAAGAAAGCTCCACCAAAAGTGCTCTTCCTATCATTAGTATCTCTTTCCCAATCTAAATATGTATATGCACCTAAAGTGAAGTTATCATCTCTAGAATACCATAAGCCATATTTTGTTGTTCCTTGCAAATACCAGAATATCCTCTTTACTACACATTCATGATTTTCTTTACGATTACTTTGATATCTTGAAACAATACTTACTGCATTCATAATATTTGGTCTAGTCTGAGTTAGATATAACAAGCAACCAATCATAGACTTATACCTTATTGAATTTACCGGTGCAGATGTATCTTTGATAGATAATTTCTCACTTGTCACCATAGGAGTACTTACTAGTTTGGAATTATCCATACCAAACTTCTTCAACAATTCCCTTAGATAATTAGTTTGACAGATAAAGATGCCTTTGTCATTTTGAGTAATTTGCAAAACTAAGAAAAATCTCATCTCACCAATCATGGACATTTCAAATTCATTCTTCGTATTATTAGAGAATTCCATGCACAGTTTATGTTCACCTCCAAAAATGATATCATCAACAAATACTTCAATAATCAGAATATTATCATTAGTGATCTTATAATATAAATTACTATCAACACTACCTTTAGTAAAACTGGAAGCTTCAAAAGATATTTATCCAACCTTGCATACCAATCTCTAAGAGCTTTTTTCAATCCATATAAAGCTTTCTTAAACCTACAAACCATGTCTTTATCATCTGTCAGTGAAAATCCATCAGGCAGCTCAATGTATACCTCTTCCTCTTCCTCAAGTTCACCATTCAAAAATGCACATTTAACATCCATTTGATAGACCTTATGGTTCTTATAAGCTGCATAGGCAAGAAATAGTCTAACTACTTCAATTCTAGCTACAGGTGGAAATGTCTCACCATAATCAATTCCTTCCATTTGAGAATATCCTTTACAAACCAATCTAGCCTTTTTTCTTATAACTTGACCATCCTCATTTAGTTTATTTCTAAAAACCCATTTAGTTTCAATAACATTCTTATTTTTAAGTCGGGGAACTAAAGTCCAAGTCTCATTCTTCTCTATCTGATCTAATTCATATTCCATAGCCTTTAACCAATGTTTATCTTTATAAGCTTCAATAACAGGTGTCAGATCAATTTGAGAAATAAGACATACCTTTTGATTTGCCAATCTTCTTCTTGTCATAACTCCCTTGTTCCTATCTCCAATGATTTGATCTTCAAAATGATTTAACCTTACATACCTTGGTGTCTTCTGAACTTCAGGTTCACTGTTCTGATCATCAGTCACAGTTGAATTTTTTGATTGTACCGGTGTAGCTATCTCAGTGTCTTGTACTGGGTGAGGCATTGTTGGTTTAGTTATGCTCATCTCCACTGTCGATTCCCTGTCATATGATGTAGATTGAATTTTGTATTTCTCATCCACTTTCACATTTGCGCTCTCGACAATTTTCTGCAATCTTTTGTTATAACATATATATGCTTTTCTTTGAATTGAATATCCAAGAAATATCCCTTCATCACATCTAGGATCAAACTTCCCAATTGAATCATTCCTTTTGATATAACATTTACGTCCAAAAAATCTGAAATATTTAACAATAGGTGTATGTCCAAACCATAATTCATAAGGGGTCTTACCGGTTTCACCTTTGATGTGAACTCTATTGAATGTGTAGATAGATGTACTCAATGCTTCTCTCCAGTAGATGTGAGGAAATTTCACTTCCATCATCATGGTTCTTGCTACATCCAAAATTGTTCTATTCATCCTTTCCACTACTCCATTCTGTTGAGGAGTCTGGGGTGCAGATAATTGTCTCCTAATTCAATTTGCATCACAATAACTATTAAATTCATGAGAAGTGAACTCACCCCCTTGATCTAATCTTAGACATTTTATTTTCAACCCAGTTTTTTTTTCCACCTTTGCTTTAAAGATCTTGAATTTCTCAAAGGCTTCAGACTTCTCCCTAAGAAAAGTCACTTACATCATTCTAGAATAGTCATCAATTATTAGCATGAAATACCTATCACCTTGAAAGCTTCTAGTCCTTGTTGGACCACATAAGTCAGTGTGAATCAAATCAAGAACATCATTAGATTTATCATGTATGCTCTTAAAATAAGTTCTAACTTTCTTTCCATATTGACATTCCTTACATACCAGATTATAAGGCTTTATAATCTTAAGTATATCCCTAACTGCCTTTTTTGAACTGGTCTTAACAATACAATCAAAATTAACATGACACAACCTCTTATTTCATAGCCAACTCTCATCAATATGAGAAATCAAACATGTCTTATTACCAGTGCTCAAGTGAAAGATATTACCTCCAGCCTGAGTATCGGTTGCAATCTCCAAACTAGTTTTGTTAATGATTTTGCATTTTCTATCTTTAAACTAATGCTAAAATCCCTTGTCCACCAATTGACCAACACTTATAAGATTATGCTTTAAACCTTCTACGTAATAGACATTATCAGTATTATGCTTTCCATCCAAAGAAATAATACCTCTACCTTTGATCATACATGCTTTGTCATCTCCAAATCTAACTTGACTGCCATTGTATTCTTGCAAGGACAAAAATTTTCTTTTATCTCCAGTCATATGATGTGAGCATCCACTATCAATTATCCATTCATCCTTGTCTTCAACTTTTGTTGCCAGTGCCTTTTCTTCATTCTTGATAGCCGGTTCTAGTTCATCTTCCTTTAAAGCATAGAACACCCATTCTTTTCTATTGCCAGATCCACTATCAGAGTCTGTTGTCGGTTCATCCTCAGAGTCATCACTTACTCCTTCCTCATCTGCTATGTAGCATTGTTTTCTTTTCTTGAATCTATATCTGTTCTGATTAGGCTTAAATCATTTATTAACTGTTTCTCAAAATCTTGCATTCCTTTCAGGACATCTAGATGCAAAATGACCAATATTATTACATGCAAAACATTTAAAAGGTGTTTTTCCTTCATACTTACTTCCTGTCGGTCCTTTAGGTACTCTTCTAGGAAATAAGGCTTCAAGTTGCTCAAATTCTTCATCCTCTTTCCTCATATCTTCCAATTCCTTTTCATATAAGGCTTTCCAATCACATTTGTTAGTAGATGATGATGCATGAAAAGCAGGTTCAGACTTTGCAGCTCCAGAAGGTCCAAATTCTTCAAGCTCAAAAGCAGATAATTTCCCAATCAGAATGTCTTTGTTAACTGAAGTGTTTGGCATTGTTCTCAGTTCATTAATTGCAGTTGCCTTCATGTTGTAAGCCGGTGGAAGGGCTCTCAAGACTTTGGAAACTATTTCATCTTCACTCGGAGATCCTCCACAACATTGAATTCCCATGACAATCTCATTTACTCTTTTCATAAATAAAGAAATTCTTTCATTATCTTCCATCTTTAAGTTCTCATACCTTACCCAATAACCATCAAGTTTAGCAATATTGATAGTAGGATCACCTTTATTTAGAGTTCACAATTTATCCCGCATAACTTTTGCAGATGATTTATCAGTCAATCCCATGATTTGTTGATCAATGAGTGAACACAAGAGGGCTTCTCTAGCTCTACAATAAATTTCAATATTCTTGTCTAGGATTGCAGGAGCAGGATTGCCAGATGTCGGATCATAAGGTGTATATCCTTTCTCAGTGATCTCCCAAATATCCTTGCCAATACATCTAAGATGAGTCTCCATTCGGATTTTCCATGTCCCATAATTTGTTCCATCAAGCTTAGGGATTTCTCTTCTGAAAATAGTTGCCAGTGAATTTGAAGTATTAGTTGCCAGAGGATCTACCTCAAGTAGTTAAGCTTCTATAAAAGAGGACCAAAGCTCTGATACCAATTATTAGGATAACCAGTGGATAACGGAGAGGGGGGGGGGTGGTGAATCAGTTGTCAACATATTATATTAATTAAACCACTTTATAACCTTTAACCGGAGCACATAAACATTGAATACCGGAATAGCAAAAACAGATACTGATAAGCAATAAAACTTAAGAATGAAACATAGAATTAACACAATGCAACCATACCACATAACACCATGATTTGTACATGGAAAAAATGGTAAAGGGAAAAGCCGTGATGGGAAGCCTACCCATAGTCAAATGATACTTCTCCAGAAAGTATGTGATACAATGAGGGGCCTGCAAATGTAGGAAGGCACACTGCCTAGAATGTACTACTCATTACAAAGGAGTCTCACTGACTACAAAGATGTTATAACCACCTCAACATATTTGGACAACAATCCAGAAGAATGAAGTGCTAGAGATAGCATCTACCATGCCTAATTACAGTCTTGGTTAAGCTCAATATCGGAGGCCTTTGACCTCTTACTTAAACCCAATTCGATCACCCATGATCAACCAAATCTCCTTCGCATACGATATTACATTCTACAACCATGAAACTACCACCACGATCTAGAATGAGATCATACATCAATTTATACAAACCCTAAGGCCTAAACCAATTAGGTCGGCCACCTAAAAGATATTACAATAAGATCATTACCTACATCCATATTACAATGATATGCCATGTCGGCTTAAGACCAAAACAACAATAACCAATCCATAAAACATCCTAGTAACATGTAGAGAACACGTTAACATGATACTGGTCCATAACCTAGATAGGTACTGAACCTAATCTAGGTCCACCATGCCAAAGCGATGTCTCCAATTATTCGAGGCACAATCAAGGATCACCTTCTACATCCTGAATTCCATCTAGAAGCCGCACCAACAGCACTTATGCATTCTGTCAAAGATTCTCAGTGAAAGCTCTACCGGTTAAACCTTAAACCCTTACCAATAACACAAGATCTTCTACCGGTAACCAAAACCTGTCTGCCAGTAACCAACCATAATAGCTAGTGTTGACATCAATGACAAAACATCAATTCAACACATAATCAATTCCTCCATACTTTGAGTTGTAAGTGTCTTGGGTCAGATGTAACTAAAATAAGCCATTAAAGTCCCCTTTAACTACTTCAAAACTTGTGAAAAAGGTTTCATACTGCTATCTACATGTGCTTCTATTCTTAAGAAGTCTAAGTTATGCAAGTGAAAAAACACAAGTAAGAATCATAACTACTCCATTTTACTTTGTAATATTCACGATTTTTCTATTTAACTTCATTCCTTGCACCATACCCACTATCTTGTAGCATACTTTGTTTTATTTTTAAAATTATTTGATATCATGAGATGATTTTCCTTCTTGACTATATCATTTAGTATGCATGGATGGTACTAGTCTTTAGCACTTTTGTTTAATTTTCTTTTGGTCTAATGAGGCCTTAGCAATTAAAAACTCTAGACTATCTTCTATCCAACTGTACATGCATGCTCTTATAGTCTAGTAACAATTCCACCTTAATCAATACATTCACAATCATATATTTTATCATAATAATTTTTAACAGAACTTTCCCTCTATCACTTATTACCTTGATTCGTTGGGTGTTTTGTTGAACATGTTCTTACTCTCTTGGTTAATTATCCCTTTATGACTATTCACGCTCTGAAGTATTGTCTTTCTCTTTATAGGACTATCCATGACTATCATACCTTGATCATGATTTTCTTGTAGCCCCTTTAGAACAATGTACCTTGGTATTTAGCTACCATGGTTACCCTTTCATCCCAATGACTTACTAAAGTAATCCCTTATTGACATATTGAAATGTATTGCACTCATCATCTAGAATGCTACTATCCTCAATCTTTTACCTAACTATCATTTCTCTTGAACACCTTTCACTGCCATAAATATCTTATGTGTAGATGTGTTTGAATAGGACTATCTCTTTCATTTGAAATCTATGACATAATGTAGACATGATTTTTCACCAACCCTTCATTCAATATACATATAAATATACACATATACATATACATATACATATACATATACATGTACATGTACATGTACATGTACATATACATATACATATACATACATACATATAGTATCTATGTGTGTGTATGTATATGTATATGTACATACACATATATAAATATGTGTACATGCCTATGTAGATATATATACATACATATGTAGATATACACATACATATGTACATGTACATATATGTGTACATGTATATTGTCCTAGATGCATCTACATAAAAAAATCATAATATTATTTTATTTACTCAAGAGTTATTGTATTTTATGTAAGATTTATTTTACATTTGTGTGTATGTATGCAACGCCCCTAAATTATAAATACCCAAAATTTTCTCTAGATCATATTTTTAAGTGAAACAAAGTAGAATCAAAGATACCTTTCACTCTGATTAAGGCCCTACAAACAAGTTAGGAAATTAACAATCATAATTCATAAAATATATCTCTTTAATTAAGAATCATCAAGCATATATTAGAAATATACATCTAATCGCAAGATTGCTTAAATCAGTTTGAGAAGGTTCAATCATAGTAGAGATAAGATAGTATGACTCAACAAGGTGCCCTAGATATCCTCTACCCTAGGCCCAAGAGCAGACATACCATCCCTATTGACCTCATGTTGCCCATGTCATCCATATGAGGTGGAGTACCTAGTGAGGTGTCCTATAACTAATCCCTAATCCCCTCGATCTTGCCACTTCTCTCCTACTTCCATGATTGAACATTCATAATGCATTTATTTACCATGATAAAGAGCATGAGCAGTATTCAAAATCTAAGGTGCCTTGGAAGTCCATCATTTCACCAATGGTCCTCAACCATCTCTTTATGAGGTGCCATACCTAGTGACAAATATTTCACTGTTTCCCCTCCTTGCACTCCCTTCCTTGCACATGATCGATAAGTGTATGGATATTTAGATTCAAACATATTTCTGATTGCATCATAAACAATATTACTTCTTCAAACCACATTAATCTTCTCTCACCATAATATAACTGCACCGAAATATTTCTGTTCTTGATTTGTCCTCAGTTTTGAAGGCAACGTTGAGCCATCTTCCATACATGAGAAGCATTGTTAAGGTGGGTTGCAGTCATAAGGTGAGCTTGCTCATGGTTATGAATTCTATGAGATATTTGCGTTGCTCATGTTTTTTCTCTAGTGCCTATGTTACAAATGAGTCCTTTCAGATTTAGCTTTATAGTAAGCAGTCTGAAATCATATTTTGCATGGTGAAAGATGTGCAACAATGTGTTTTTTTCAATACTTAATGCTTGAAATGTCATTTAGAAGTGCTCTATTTTAGTTATTCGCATGGTACTAAAGATGCCGCCAACTAAACTTATATTGTAAAGAGATTAGTAATAGTCATATTTGTAGTGTTTATTCCAATGTACATGTCTATAATTTCAATTGTAGATGTGCTTTGTTTTCAATGTATGTTCAGCTTTTGGTGAACAATTTGATGGTTTGGTTTAGTTTTGGCCATGGATTTCAACGCTTTGATCAAGATCGTCCAGCTGTTCATGATATTCATGATTTTTAAATGAACGATATACTTCTAACATAGCGATAGAGGAAAGTTTGATTTCCTTTTAGGAGAGCTTATGGAAAAACTGGGTTAAATTTTTAATATTGTGTATTTTCTTGAAAATTTTGACCAAATTATACAGATTCTGGAAAATGTTTTTGTTTTTTAATTATCTTCTTTCATTTATAAAAATACTGCCATACAAGTAATCAATTTGCCAAATCAGCGTGTGCAAAGTTTTATGGATTAGACTTCAATTAATTTCTACTTACAGGTAATGGAAACTTTGAAGGAGGGTTCAAATGGCATTCTATGAGAAGAAAATTTAATTAAACTTTAAAAAGGATGTTTGCAGTTTTTAACTAATAAATTAAATAAATTTCCATTAGTAAATAAACAAAATACTTCATTAAAATTGCTTGAACTTTGTCCTCTTTTTCACTATTTGTTGAATGATATTAAAGGTAGTTTTACAAAGCATATGGAAATGAATTAGTCTCGATATGCCTGTACTACAATCAATATAATTATGTCACATATGCAATTTATGTTTATTTGAAATTAACATCATCATGGTCACATTTGTTAACCGAGTGCTTGGGTATATCTTTTTGTTTCAGTGCCTATTTATAAATATATATTAAATTAAAAGGTGTAGATATTTACGGATATATCATTTTGTTTTAGTTGCAAATAAATTAAATGAAAATCTCTTAAATGAATTTCCATCAACAAATAAATGAAATATCTAATTACCATTGATTGAACTTTGCCCTCCTTTTTAACAATTTATTGAATAATATTGAATTAGTTTTACAAAAATATCTAAAATGACTTAGTCTCAAAATACATTTGTACTACAATTAAGATAATATTGTTAGATGCAAGTAGATCCATTGGTAAGATAATTTGTTTTCGAATGATATCTCTTGGCATATTGTACAGAAACATTTTAAAATATAGGTATGATAATATATACATACATTTGTATAAACAACAATTATGTAGTTTTTGAGTCAATCTCATTATTCTATACTTCATGGTTAGTGGTTCATACAAACCTTTCTCTCATAAGTATGAATGGTCCCATTGGCATTCATCACATCTAGTTGATGCTCACAACGTGAAACATTAGGGCTTCTTAGGAGGTTATCCATCACATTACTATTCTAAATCCATTATTAAATCTTTGATAAAATATCACATAATTTGACACACTATGAAAGACCACAACCAATTTAGAACGAACTAGTGAAAGATTCAAGTATGTAATTTTTTATTCAATTTTCTTAACCCATATTTCATGAATAGTGGTTCACAAGAACACATATCTCATGAACATAGAATGGTCCACTAAGCACTTGTTGCATCAAATTGATACTCACAAAAATTCAAGAGGTCACCTATCTCAATATTAATCAAAATCAAATATGCTTAATCATGTAATTTTCCCCCAAGATCAAGCCCACATACTTTATATCCTATTTCAAAAACCTCAAAAAAATATTGTACCTTATGAACCATTCATTGTACAACAACACAACCTACCATAATATTGTTTTTGATTAAGGGTTAAATAGGTTTTGAGGAGATTTGAAACCCCATACAATAGGTTTTAAAGGGACCCAAAACCCTTTGGATTTAGCGGGAATCCAAAACCCATAAATAGAGCATTGCTAAAAGATACACTAAAGACTACCAGCAACGAACCAACAACCAAACATTAGCAACTATGCATCAAAGATTTGACTGAGACACCCAAGTGGCGTAAGACATCAAACAAGAGATGTTAGATACACATTAACAAAGAGTTTTGCAAGGGTCCCATAACCTAAAACATGGGTTTTGGCAAGGCTCCCATAACCTTCATCTGTAGAAAACAAAAAAATATTACATATGAAATACATTGGAATAATGGGGTTTGAAAAGACTCTCATAACCTTCTAAGAAATAAAAACATTTGCACCTCCCAAAAGCAAGAGCCAAGAAGAAGGGTAGCAACAAGGGTTTTTTGCAAGCTCCCCAAACCAATACCATGGATTTTGGAATGGATCCCATAACCATTAAGAAGAGAATAAAAAATCCCCCCTTATAAGAAAACTCCACCTCTCCAGCATAGACTATCTCCACCTCCATAGAAGAAAACTCCCACCTTGATAGGGAAAGTAGAGGAAGAACCCAACAATGAGAAGGAGCCAAAATATAGCCCCCCTAGATCTCAAACAACCAACTACCAAACAACAAAGCTCCATCTCTCTAGAAAATATTCTCTCCACCTTAATAGAAGAGGATCAGGAGCAGAAGAGAAATAACCCACCAAAGAGAGAGGCCACACCTGAACCTTTCCCGCATCCAAGCATCCAAGGAGAAGATCAACCACTAAAGCACAACTCCCAGCCTCTTCCCCACATCATATCACCACCTCCATAGGGAACACCACCACCTCAATAGGACCTGTAGAAGGGGAAGAAAATAGCAGAAGGGTCCAAACCCAATCCAAGGGCACAAAAATAATCCCCACCTCAAAAATAGAAGAATTCCCCTCCATTGGAGTCACATGGAGAAGGGGCAAGGGAAAAGAAACATAAACCCACAAGGGAAAAATTAAAACAAGAAATCGTAGGGCACTAACAAAGCTGAGCATGGCCCCAAAACTAGAAAAATATCTTAACCAAAAACATGAAGAATAGATAGCTAGACTATGCCCTTAAAAATAAGCCTCAACAACACGATCGGAATAGAACAAGGGAGAATAAATAGCCTCCACAAAAAACCCCAAAATCCCAACACAAGAAGAGACAAAAGAAACCAGAAGCCCCAAAATAGAGGAGAAAACAAAAACCCAAGACACAAGCCAAATGAAAGAGGAAAAGGGGGATAAAGAGACCCAACAAAAGACCCCACCTAAAAAGTGACCACCAACCCACAAGACACAAAAACTCCACAAAAGGGAGCTACCCATGAGGAAACCATCATGGTTAACCACAAGCCAAAACGCAGAACCACGAATGAACCAAATGAGGGCAACAAAACAACAAAAGACCAAACACACCAAAGAGAAACTGAAGGGCACTAAAGAAAAGACAACTAGTCATCAATCATAACATATCTGCCTAGGAAAAGCCAAACCACAACACCACTGACAGAAAATGAAGATGAACAAACCAAAACACAGAAAATAGAAACCACAAAATGGAAAACACTAAGCACAACCAAAATAGACAAAGCCCACCCAGAACCATCAACATCGTCATCATCGGCATCATCACCCTCCTCATTTTCAACTACAACCCCTGCTCCACAATTGCTTGAAACTCTAGCTCCTGCATGAACACTGTCGCTTCCCCTCCCCATCATAGCCATTATATTGTTACAAAAACTTCTATAAATATTTTTCTTGACTTCATTTCTCAATAATAATAATAATCTTACACCATTAAAATTACTTAAAATAGAAGTACTATGTGATGTTTGTACACAAGTTTTATGAAACTAAAACCCATCAAACCATTGAAAACATCACAACAAATCTTTTTCTCCAGCTTGAAAGGTCTAATTATAAGCTTTGTATTTAATTTTAGACAATACATTCGACTAAACCTTGTTTTAGAATAGCATTTATATGTTTCATTTAATGTATAAAACTAAGAATATTTGCAGTTAAAAAATGTATAATATTTGGAGTATTGGTAGATTGTAATAAGATCTCAACGTATTCACCTTGTTTATAAAGACTTTTCAAAAGAAAATTAAAAAATCTATGAATAAGTTCAAAAGTGTTGATGTTAAACTTCATACTCGTGTCCAACATAATCATACAATCTTCAAACTCACTACAAAACAAGTAAATTATGACTGAAAATAATACTTGTAATCATATGTATATATTTTTTTCTTTAGTTTTTATTTTATTTCTCTACTAATTATTTCTATTATTTGAGTATCTAAAGTAGCAACTATCTGTCCCATGGGTATGCCCTGCTTCACTCTAACTGTCAATGCTAACTGATATAATTCTATATGACCGATACATTTGAAGTAAACTATTTTATGCAGAAGTCCACTATTTTATTTGTATAAATTATTTTGATATAATTCTTTAAACATGTTGTATTTTCCTTAACTATATGTTACATTAGAACAGTTTACACAGATAAAGCAATGAATCGTATTGGTACCAAATATACCAAGAAATATTAAAGTTACAACTAGTATTAACAGGTAGAGAGAAGCACACCACACCCATGGGACAGTATTGTTGTTACTCTAAACACCCAAATAACAGAAGTAATTAACAGAAAATAAAAATAAGAGAAAAATACCTTTACAACTACAAATACGATGATTGTCCAGGATTGTTTACTTGTTGTGTAGCGAGCTTGAAGATTATGTGATTGTGTTGGACATCTTGCAGTACCGTAAAATGCAACACCAATACATTCAGCTTGTTCACAGACATCATTTCTCTATGAATAAAGTAAATATGCCGAGTTTATTACAATCTATCACTACTCCAAACAATATGCATTCTTCAACTGCGAAAATCCTTGGCTTTTCACAGTCCCATGAAACTTAATAATGCTATTTCGGGACAGAGTTTAGCCAAATGTAGTACGAAAAATAAAATCAAAAGCTTTTTGAATCTTGAGAAAAAGCTTCGTATTGTTCCATTGATTTATAGTCGGATGGTGAGTGAGAATACCAGGTGCTGCTTTCAAAAACAGTTGAAGACCAATACCCAGGTAGTAATAAACCTTGTGCATTTCCATCTTGTGTGCCACTAGTATTTAATTGGAACTCGCACAAGGGATAAATCTATCTATATCATTTTAAAAATAGGCACTAGTATTTAATTACGAGTAGCACACATTTGATTCTATACGTCTATTGTATACTCAGCATCATTGGGCCTTTAACGCATGAGATGGGGACACTCCCAGATAAGATATGTTCTCTCCATTTAAAACTAAGTAGTGATGAGGCAATTCGATACCATAATTGGTAAACCAAGGGGTGTAGCCCCTGGTATCGCTTCCCATTGGAAAAATAAATAATAAAAAATGGGGTGATATTTTCCCATTATAGAAAGTCAAGATAGCCATCCATTGGTCAAAACAAGTTTTTTTTTTTGGTTATACTTGCTTATGAAGAGATAAAATTAAATATATCAATTGGAAAAGGGTGAAATAGAAACATCTGGTTACTAATATTCGTGAAGGAATTTTGTTCTCTAAAGGGTTCATTTAAGTATATTTTTATTATGTATTTGTGTTTATCATGTATTTTTATTAAGATGTTTATATTAAATTTCATTATATTATCTTGTGTTTATAGTTTTATATTGATACATATAATTATATATGAAATTTTTCATGTATTATAAAATTTAATAATTTATTATATTTTTTAATAAAATATTTGATATCAATTCATGATGCTAAATTATTAAATTTATATGTTAAAAGTATGGCAGATGGTGCATTTAAGGGCATTTTATGAACTCATTTGTATAAACATCTTTTTCGGTCTCTCGATTTATAATATAAAAAAAAAAATTAATATGTTTATGAATTGCATTTCATTTAGAAATGAAAAATATGGATTAATTGTAGAATTAAAAAATATAAAATAATAGATAAAATTTGATAATTATTAATAAAATTTAATGGAAGTGTTAGTCATAAACGTGTTGAATATGAAGTGCAAATAACACAATTAATAGATTCCGAAATAAAGAATGAAAGACAAACAAATTGAGACTTCAAACACTAGATTTATTTGGTTCACCAATTTGTAGTGATATCATTTTTTTTGGTTTACATACGTACAACAACAACATTCTTCAGTTATGCAATGATTGATTAAATTACATTATCCATATAATATAAAATAAGACTTCCAGTGGAATATGAATATGCTGACCAAAAGGAGGGAAATAGAAGTGATTGTTGGGCTTTATATCTAACAAAATCTTGGTGAAGTAGAACTGAGTATATTATTCTTGATCTTTATAAAGACATTACATGAGATATTCTCACAAATGTCAATAATGTTCTTTTTATTGGGCTTATACCAATAGAAGTTTTTGGTAGCGTCAAACCTTGTGATTTGTGTATCATAAAATGCCCAACATAGTCTCAATGGTATTTGGATTGTTGAAACCCTACATATAGCTATAATTGCAGTTGTTTGAGAATTATGGTCTTCAAATTCTATTCTTGAGTAACTATCACATTGAATCCTAACATGTGTTGGTGGTCTTGTGGTGGAAATGGCTATCCAATCCCTACAATGCACCAATGCATAAGTTATGGTGTATGAGGACAACTTATGCATTGGCGCATGGTAAGGTCATTTAATGTCCACTTTCATGTTTATATAATCTTTTCAAACAAATCTTAGAGCTCCTTTTACAAGATTTTCTTATATTTAAACCTACAAAGTTAACATCACTCTTGCATTCTTAGATATCAATAATTCTATATCAAATTCATAATTTGTGCATACTTGAGTAGTATTACCTTTTCCCAGTTTTATTGCTAGGCTATGTGCAATTGAAATTTGCAAAGAATATAATTTTTTCTTTTATAATTATGAATATTAAAATTTGTGGATAAGAGATTAATATTGTTGTTAAACTCTTCATTGGTTATTGTATTGATGTTAGCTTTTCCTGCATAATAACTTTGTTTTTGTTACTATCATATGGTAGTTTATTATTAACAAGAGGTGTTGAAGTTTACATTAATTAGTGTAGATTTTATCATAGTTAGTAATAAAAAACTAATAATTAGTTTTGGGAGTTCTTGTAATAAAATTGGGTGGTTACTTTAAAAACCTTAATGTATTAAATGTAATCACCTCGAAAGAATCCTTTTGAATCTATTGAATATAATTTCTCTATTTTACTAGCGCTTGCACCTAGGTGAGGTGCAATGGATAACGCCGATAGAAATTTATATGATTATAAATGTAAAATACAATTATAAAAATTCAAACCATGTCAACATTATTTTTTAGAGATGAAATAAATAGGTTCAGGGCATCTTTGTGTTTTCTCTAGTGTGTGATGTTGGTCCCTTGAAAACAATTTAAGGAGCTAATCTTGATGAGCCTTGCCTGCAAAATAGAAATTCATTCAAAGTTAAGACTAAGGAGATTTATGCATCGGTGTAAGTGATTAGAGTTGAAGATACATACCTTTTTTTAATAAAGAGAGATATTGATGAATTGGTGTGAGTAAAAAGAAGAAAAATTCAAATACAAATTATATTAGAAAAGGCATAGTTAGAAATACTTGAACAACCAGAAGATGAGAGTTTTGAATATTAGTAGTATTAAGTCAGAATGGAAACCGCAATTGTCGGAAGTTTCTGCAAATTATGAAGGCTATTTTGCGTCATATGGACTTATGCTCTTCTTTGTGTTAATTTAAAAGTAGAAAATCTACCCTAGAAGGTTAGAAGAAGAAACTAAATAATCAAATATTCCTCACGATCTATATGAACCATTAAAATCCCCATACCTTTTTTAACCAATGATGAGGAAAAATATAAATAAATATTAACATTATGTAATAAAAATATAGAGTTCTCATAAATTATAATTATACAAAAAATATAATAATTATAATGATAACAAATTTAAACATCTAAAAGATTAAAATAATAATGGGTACAAAAGGCTTTGCTAAATTTCAAAAGGTAATTGGAATAAATAAATAAAAATTAAAAATATATATTCATTATGCAATAAGATTAGAAATAAAAAGATTGATTATAATATAAAGAGTATGGTGGTTAAGAATGAACAACAAGATAAATAACCCTAATGAAATGAATGAAATCTCATAGGATGCGAATTAAAAAATATTAGTACATAGACAAGAAAGAATGAAGATAGCTAATTCCAAAGAAATTAGTAAGTTTATAATTATAAATATGGTCGAATGTGTTATAATTGAATGTATAATTATTTATCAAAATTATGTTATACTTGACATTCAAAGTATAAACACTTTAACATTTTTTTCTACATGGAAGGAATATGATTAGAAGAAACATTATCATTGAAATTTTACATATCCCAAAACTTAAGATGACTTATGTATTAAAAATAAATATAAAAGATATAAAAGATAAAAAGAACGGATATGAAAGATTTGTTGATTTTGTTTCTCCTATTTGCTCATTGCAAAAGAACATTTTAACTATAAACTATAAAGAAAAGAATGAATATGCTAAACAAAATTTAATACCTCAATAACAAACTTAGCTTCTATTTCCTTAGTAGATAAACATATAATAGAGAAACCAAAATTATTGGTGACAAGAGAACATGGAAGTGAATTCGCATGTCATTGTCAAGGAATATTATATAGTAAGGGAAAACCAATTTCATCCAACATATTAGAATACCTCCTCACAAGCCGGAGGGAAAATCAACTTCATCCAGTGTATTAGAATACTTCCTCACAAAGAATTGTTAGCTCCACATTTTTATTGTTTCATTCCAAAACTGTAAATACAAACATTTTAAATATATTATTAAAAATATACTACTATTCTGAATAGTATATTTATAGCAATATTAAACAAATTTAATATATATAGAAATATAGAAAATAAAAAATTACTTTCACATATATTGCTATAATACATATCTATATTAAAAAAAATTATCATCACGAACAATTTACTTATTCCATAAATAATCAGACTGGTTTCCATAAGAATTTTGTGGTATTTTGACAATCATTTTAATAAGATGTATAGTTAATTAGATCAAGAATTTTTTTAAGTACAAACATATATCATCATTTTATGATCATGTACAAGGATAGTAAATTGCAACTAAGACATGATAAAAAAAAAAAAAATTAAAAAATATTTTTTATTGAAATTCTACAATGATAGCAAGAAATGTCATTTTATGATTATGTAAAAAAACATTAAATTAAATTGGATAGTAATGTACATGTTAAATATGTAACTTCATTGATGATGTAATTCAACAATACATATAATATAAGTAATGGCTTACTAAATAAGAAATAAATAAATTAAAAAGAAGTAAATATTAATAATAATTTATAAATAAAGGAAAGGGTAAGTGCATAAAATTAGTATGAGGATTGGTCACGTATTTGAATTGTAGTCTATTATACATTATTAAACAGTCTCCTGTCTGCATCGATAAACAGTGAGATTTGGGGTGATGCTGTTGTAAATGATGGGTCAGGTTTAAAAATGGGTATCGCTTTCTATCGTCGTCATTTGGCCCACATCTCACATCAGGAGATGGATCTAGTGCCAGTGCGCAACAACGTAAAATTGGACCCATGGGCTCAAGATATTCGTCCATGGAATCTATCCATCAGAAGCCCGAATTTCCAAGAACTTGTCCTTAATTTTCATTTTAAAGATTTCTAAGCTAATGTCTTGATCTTGGTTCCTTGCAAAATATCTCTAGCACATCAAGGACCAATTCTGGGATATTTTATTGCTTAGGTGTGTAATGGTTCTTGAATACGAAATCTCAGAGTTTTATAGCCGTGGAAATGAGGTCTTGAAGTGTGAGAGAAAGCATAAAGGGTGATTAAGAACAATCATAGATAGGGAGGAGGGTGATAGGCATGCTTGGGAAGAGGCCTCGTGGTCTGTAGAGAAGCACAAGCACTTCTCAGGTGATTGAAATGGTTGCTTCAAAAAACAGGGCAAGACCCTCTACAGTCAAAGTCCCTCCTCCTCATTATCATGGAGTCCCCAAAGATGGGCGTTTGAATGCCAATGGAAGCTCTGATGAGCCCCTTCTCTCGTGAGTGCCTGTGAGTAATCTGCGCCTATGGATGGGATGCGAAGCAACGAATGCCTGGATTTAATTGAAGCATGAAAGAATGGGCCTGCTATGTGATGTTTTGACCTGATTTGAACCGGCATTCTATTGGCGAAGGTGGCATTAGGCGTGACAGTTCGATGGAAAAAGTGACTACCCACGAGTTTGAGAAATAATGGCGTATAGAGTATACAAAGGCGATCTATAGGTGCATACTTTCTTACTTAATATTTTGATTGTTTTATTAAAATGGCATGAATTTGGCCTGTGGAGACTCACATGGAGTACCCGTATGCATTGTAATGTGCAGCATGAAGTATTGCACAATTATGCAGTTTAGTGTTTGGGCATCTACAATGACATTTGCATTCACATTAATCAACAATATATTGTTTCATAAAAAATAATCAAGGTAGCTTATTTGTTGAAAATAAATGGAATGGAATTTTCTAGAGCATTTGAATCTTCAGCAATGATAATGGCGCCCCAAGTGATAGCATTGGACACTGCCACATAGTTGGACAGAACGCAGATAGAGACATTTTCATTCGTGCCCGCTTCAGATTTTTCTCATCTAAGTTGAGTTTATTATCCTCCTTGTCCTCCACACATTTCTCCATAGTATAATACTTCTGGTTAATATTTAAGCCAATACGAGAGTTCAAAATATTATTGCCATTCTTTAAGACTCAATTCCCTGCTGTTCATCTTTTCCGGAGTAATATAAACCTGATGGAAAATAGAGTAGCTTAGTGAGTTTATGAAGGAGGGCATACCGCCAAATCTTATAGAGAAAGAAAAATATCTGGTCAAAAGTGACGGTGTCGTTGTCTGCATCATCAGATTGAGTTTTGACATTTTTGGCATTGACACTTCCTCAGCAAATTCCTTTCGGCGTATTTTTTACAGAGGTGTCAACTATGGTTATAGAGATGTTTTTTATTGCAAATAACATGTTTGTTATCGAAGATGAAGTCTTGGCATACATGTTGGCTTTCACACTTAATATCAAAGGCAATTTGAATACAGGGCAAAAACTGATCCTTCCAATACGGAAAATACAAATATTTTAAAGCTATAGCCCGATCAAAGTAGTAAGCTTGAACCTCTAGCCAATTGGTTCCCTTCTGCAACCTCAAGATTGCTTATTGAGGTTGTTTATGGTGATCTTGTAAACGAACTTGTTAAAAAGTATTCTATGAATGTTTTGACATTGAAATTTTATGGGGTATAAGATGAATTCTTGTATTGATTGGACTTTTGGAGATTGTAGTGTTATTATTGGAGCCTAAGGACTAATAAGGTTATAGAGGTTGGAGGCAATGGAGGTAGGAGATTTTTTATCATCTCAAGCTAGCTTCTCACTTAGGGATGATTTATTGCATGAGAAGCACCCTACATGTGTCCCTAAAAAAAAGAGGGGGTTTGACATTATTTGTTCCTTCAATGAGCAAGGGGGGACAAGATTTATTATGGGTGCACTTGGGTAGGTGATTTGTATAGAACTTCAGGAGGCATTAGACACACTCGGAAGAGATATGGAATTTCAAAGGAAAGGTATCTCATGTGCAGACGTTTGGTTGGTGATTTTTACAACACTAGAGGAGGAATTCAACACACTTGGAGGAGATGTGAAATTTTGAACGAAATGTGATTCATTGTGCATGGAGGTTGGGAACACTTTTATATGTTCTCTCATATTGTACAGATGGTTGTAGGCTCTACAGTCGGGAGATCCCTTGGGTGAGCAAGGAGGATTGGTGAAGGTGCTTCATCAAAGTCTCTAGAAGGGTTGTGTTCAACCCTTGCATTGTTCCATTGTTATTTGAATTAATGTAGTAAGGGTAGGAATGTTAGAGCTTTGCGTTAATCAATGTAGATTTTAGTATAATTAGTAATAAATAAATTAATAGTTAGTTTTGGAGGTTATACCTATAAGGGAATATGGGTGGTTATTAACGGGAAATCGAAAGGCTTTAAAAATATTACATTTATAAAATGTAATAATCTTCAAAGAATTCTATTAAATCCATTAAATATAACTTCTCTATTTTGTTATGAATTTACAATGATGGTATAGGTTATTAGTTCTTTCCTCTTCAAAAGGCAATTGAAAATTAATCTAATTAGTAGTATGCAACAAAATATAGCAATATGAAGCATATGAATAACATCTATTATAATTTTAAAGGCATATTTAAATAAAATTTAATGATACATATAAGTCTAAAACATAGATTAACAGTTTGCAGGAATGCATACCGATGTCAAGTATCTATGTTCTCCAAGAACCTCTCTCCAATAATACATACTTGATCTCTATGTTATTTTTTCTTGCAAACTTCTTAGTCTTTTCCCTTCTAGTTTTTGATAAAGATAAATGGGTTTTACAAGGACCCTGGTGCAGGGCACCTAGTACTCCAAGAATGTAAGCTTTGATTTTCTTTTAGTTTGTGTGTTAATATGTGATGTAATAATGGACCAACCATTGAGGACTCAGTAGAGCCATGGTTGAGTTGTCCAAATTTTGGTTTGAGTTAATTCTGCTTAGGGTGTTGTTAACTTGAGAAGTGAGATGCTTAGGTAGTTCACAGGCAAAATACTTCAGATGAAGGTATTCATGAATTAGGAGTCAAATGAGTTGTTTTTAGGTCTTGTAAGGTGTTTGAGGACCTTCAAGAGTTTTAGAATGCAATAGAATGCAAAATTGCATCCTGGAGCAAAAGTTGTCAAAAGTTGTTGAGCAACATTTTGCAATTTCTTGCAAAAGTTGCATTTTTTGTTATAGGCGTTAGGAAGTTAGTTGAACCAACTGAAACAAGGGGATATAAGACAAATTTAACTTCATTGTATGGGTTGGAGGATTGGAAATGCAAGAGAAACTTTTTGGTTTGTGAAACAATCTTGTTTCCACCAGTTTTTTATAGTTTTTGTCTTATTTTTCATTGCTCGTACGGTCCATTATGGACTAGATGGTGTAAAATCATTGCCATATTTGTATGTTCATTGTATTTTCTTTCAATAAGGTTGATTTGCAGGTTTCATTGTTCCAAGCTATGAAGATTTCTGTCATTCTTTGCAACTAGGAGCAAAACCCTTGCAAGTAGGGTTTAAGAGCAAGAAATGGCTCTAGCCTAGGCATTCTTTGATGGCACTTGTTGAAATCATTAAGGATGCTAGGTTAGGGTATGTGATTTTGCAGGTCGAGAAGGAGGAGAAACAATGAAGACCTAGGCTCACCACTGGGAGTAGGTGAGTTAGGATAGTAAGCAAAGTGAGATCTGTGAGCACTTGGAGATTGATGAAGACCCAAGTGGCATATGTATGGAAATCCCTCATATTTTCCTTGAAGGTTCCCAAGGTGTTTAGAGTAGGAGTTTTGACTGGTGAAAGGTTCTAGACCAATTTTGTCAATCCATCGGTTAAGCCTTAAACCCCACAAAATAGTGCAGCATTGGAAACCACACCTGTCTGGATAAATGAGATGCACTTTTCCACTATTGTCAGAAACTTCCAAAAGGGTATCTGAATACATGGTTTATTCTTAGGTTTGTTTGGTACTTTTGCAAATTAAACCCCAGAAACTGCTTAAGGAGGGCTAATGCAATTAGGCCTATTTAGGTGTCGGTAGAGACCTAGAAGGCTTGAGAAACTATGGCGATGGAGTTGCTGAGTCTTAAACTTAAAAACACAATGAAGATACCTTATTAATGCATTGGAAAATCATAAGAAGAGTTGGTGTGTTAAGATCCTAGCAGGAGTGGTTGGAGCCCAGGAGAGGTGAGTGTGAGTAACTAAGGTGATAACCTCAAGTGGAGGAGTTGATTGTCAAGAAACCATTGGCTATACCTAGGAGGCAAGTCAAGAAGGTTTATACCTTTGAGGTCTCATTGTCATAACCCTTACCAAGTGCCATAGGAAGGAATTGAGTAGTAGTAGGGTTGAGTAGGACAGGTCACTCAAGAAGGTGAAACAAACAAGGCTCCAAGACTCTCTACATCAAAGTGGTATCAGAGTCATTCTTTGAAAGATTTGGTGTATGTTGGATTGTGAAGAATCAGAAGCAAGTTCAATGCCTCCAAAGGCAATGACTCCAGAAGCCATCTGACAAATGGTGGCAGAAATGATAGAAAGATTGAAGGATGCAGAAGGAAGTAACAAAAACATAGAGGTAAAGAAGGAGAAGGGAAAGGTTAAGACAGAATGGGGTGATGAGATGGATGAAGAAGTGGAAGATGGAGAGGAACCAACAGCAGTAGCTATGCCTCAAGACTAAAAGTTATTTCTAGATATAGTAAAATCCATTTCTAAGGACAATTTGGATGGATTACCCATATATGGAGGAAAGCTCAATTGAGAAGAGTTGCTAGATTGGATAGAAGCTCTCAATAATCATTTTGATTACAAAGAGGTAGCAGAAGAGAAAAGAGTCAATGTGGCCAAATCAAGAATGAGAGGATCAACACTGGTTTGGTTGAATATGATGCAAGATCAAAGGATACAAGAAGGCAAAAAGAAGATAACTTCATGGGAGCAAATGAAGATCAGACTTAAGGCACAATTCCTTCTAGGAGATTACGAAGTTCAAATTCATAAGAGATTGCAAAATCTGAAATAAAGGGAGTTAGATGTCAATGCATACACTGAAGAGTTCCATAAGCTCATCTTGAGGGCTAGGAAGCATGAGAATGATGTGGAGAAGTTGGCTAGGTATATGAATGGCCTTAGACAGAATATACAAGATGAAATAAGCATCCTCACACCAGACACTGTCCATAAGTATTTTCAGTTGGCCCTAAGGGTAGAAGAGAAGATCAAAAGGAGTGAGCAAAATCAGAAACATAGGGGAGGAAATACTTTTAGAGGTAGAGGAAACTTTGGTAGAGGGCAACAACCATCAAGAAGTGAAGAGCAGCAAGGCCAAGAAGGGAGTGGAGACTCTCAGAGAGAAGCATTTATAGGATCCTATAGAGGAAGGAGTAATTATAGGGAGAGGTTTGGAAAATCAGGTAGAGGAAATACAGTTTTCACCGATAGATGTTACCATTTCAATCAAGTTGGGCATACCATGAGTAAGTGCCTGAGGAAAGCCTTAAGCTCCACAAGTTCATACATGGGGGAAAGAAGAACTCAATGGTTGCAAGAGGAGGACACTCAGAGTGTAACTTCTTCAATCAGCAAAGCAGGCCCAGTTACAAAGGGAGAAAATTTGATGATGTGATGAACAATGCTCAAGATACCCCAAGCTCAAGAGCCACCACAAAAGAAAAGCTTGTTTAGGACCACTTGTAGGTCACATGGAAAGATTTTTAAAGTAATTGTAGATTCAGGTTCCATTGAGAATATTGTCTCAGTTGAAATGGTGGACAAACTCAAACTAAAAAGATTACCTCACCACACAACCTACAAGGTGTCCTGGCTCAACCAGGGTCAACATGTATTGGTTGATGAACAAGCATGGGTGGATTTTGAGATTGGTGAGTATAAGGATAGATTATTATATGACATATTTCCTATAGATTCTTGTCATTTGTTGCTGGGTTGTCCATGGCAGTATGATGTGAAAGCTGCCCATGATGGGGAGAAGAATAACTATCTTATCACCAAGAATGGGAAAAAGTATCAAATGGATCCACTACCTGATCCAAAGTAAGAAAAAAATTAGGCTCAAGTGTGATGTTGATGAGTGGAAAAGAGTTTCTCAAAGTGTTGAAACAAGAAGGACATCAAGGCCATGCTATAGTGTTGAAACTTAATGAAGAAGCTAAGGCATATCCAATGAGTGAAGTGCCTCAAGAGGTGCAAGAACTACTCAAACATTATGCAGAAGTGATAGGGGATGACTTGCCTGATTCCTTTCCTCCAATGAGATATGTAAATCATCAAATAGACTTAGTACCAGGGGCCAATCTACTGAACAAAGCTGCCTAAAAAATGACACCTAGTCAAAATGAAGAGATCGACAAACAAGTGCAAGAACTCTTAGACAAAGGGTTTATCAAGAAGAGTTTGAGTCCATGTGTTGTTCCTACTATGTTAGTTCCTAAGAAGGGAGGTAAATGGAGAATGTGCACAGACTCCAGAGCAATCAACAAGATTACCATAAGGTACCGGTTTCCTATGCCAAGGATTGAGGACCTATTAGACAATCTAGGAGGTGCAAGCTAGTTCACCAAGGTGGACTTAAAGTTTGGCTACCATCAGATCATAATTAGACCTGGGGATGAATGGAAGACAACCTTTAGAACCAATGCAGGCCTATATGAGTGGTTGGTAATGCCATTTGGCCTCACCAATGCACATAGTACCTTCCAAAGGCTCATGAATGAAGTCTTAGTTGAGTTTATTGGTAGATTTGTAATTTTATATCTTGATGACATTATGATCTATAGCAGGTTCAAGGAGGAACACCTCAAGCATTTGGAGATGATTTTGAAGAAGTTGAATGAGGCTCAACTCAAGATTAACCTTGAAAAATATGAGTTTTTGAAAACAAAACTGGTATACCTTGGTTTTGTTATTTCTCATGGATATTTAAAAATGGATCCAAGTAAGATAGAAGCAATACTTAATTGGCCTATCCCTAGGGGCATAAGTGAAGTTAGAAGCTTTCATGGAACGACATCTTTTTATAAGAAGTTTGTGAGAAACTTTAGCCATGTTTGTGCTCCTATTCTCAATACTATTAAAGGAGGGATTAAATGTCACTTGAAGTGCACAGAGGAAGCCAATAAGGGGTTTGAGATGTTGAAAACCAAGATAGCAGAGTTGCCAACCCTTAGATTGTCTGATTTCAATCAGTTGTTTACAGTAGAATGTGATGCAAGCCAAAGGGCAATAGGGGCCATTTTAAGTGAAGAGGGACATCCTATAGCTTTCTTCTCAGAAAAGTTAAATGAAGCTAAGAAAAGGTACTCCACATATGACTTGGAGTTGTATGCAATGGTCCAAGCATTGAAAAAATAGCATCACTACTTGCTTCCCAAAGAATTTTTAGTCTTCATTGACAACCATGCCCTTAGTTTTCTCAATGGGCAAGAGAAGTTGAACCAAAGACACCTAAAGCGGGTTGAGTACCTACAATCTTATATATTCACCATTAAAAACAAGAAAGGGACAACCAACAAAGTTGCTGATGCACTAAGTAGGAGAATCGTGACCATGCAGGAGATTCGATTGCAAAGTGTGTGTTTGAGTGAGTTAAAAGACCTCTACAAGGATGATAAGGATTTTGCAGAGATATATAATGTTTGTACTAATTTTTATAATGCCTCACATGTCTCTTATTCAAAATACATGGTACAAGAGGTTTTGTTGTTCAAAGGTCATCTTCTTTGCATAGCTCAATTTTTTATGAGATAAAATATTATTCAAGAGAAGCATAAAGGAGGTCTGGGAGGTCATTTTGGCATTGATAAGACTTTGGAGTGGGTTGGTAGGTTTTATTATTGGCCCAAATTGCAATCAGAAGTGAGAAGGTTTGTAGAGAAATGTATCTGCCAAAGAGAAAAAGGAACCTCAAGTAATGCATGTCTATATCAGCCCTTGGTCATACCTCAGAGGCCTTGGAAATGTTTGAGCATGGATTTTGTGTTAGGCTTGCCTAGGACACCAAGAGGATTTGATAGTGTGTATGTGGTAGTAGATAGGTTCAGAAAAATGGCACATTTCATACCTTGCAAGAGTATCAATGATGCCACCTATATTGTAGGCCTCTTCTTCAAGGAGATAGTCAGAAGTCATGGTCTTCCAATCAGCATTGTGAGTGATAGAGATGTAAAGTTTTTGAGCCACTTTTGGAGGACACTTTGGAGGAAGTTGGGAACCAAATTGTCTTTCTCATCTACCTATCATCCTCAATGAGATGGTTAGACAAAGGTAGTTAACTGATCATTGGGTAACTTGCTAAGATGTCTTACCAAACAACATGGGCACACTTGGGATCTAGTACTTAGACAGGCAAAATATGCATATAATGACTCAGTGAACCATAGCACCGGTAAAAGTCCTTTTGAGATAGCATATGGATACCATCCCAGGGGCATATTAGATCTCAGAGGTCTCAGTTCAATGGAACCTAAGAGTGCACAAGGGGAGAACTTTTCAGAAGGCATTAAAGAGGTGCATGATAAGGTAAGGCGGTCCTTACAACAAAATTTTGAGCAATACAAGGTTCAAGCTGATAAAAAAAGGAGGAAGCTACAATTTCAAGTAGGATACTTAGTGCTGGCACACCTCGTGAAGGAGAGACTTTCAAAAGGGCAGCCTATCAAGCTCATGATGAAGAAAATTGGACTTCTCAAGGTGGTGCACAAGTATGGGTAGAATTCCTATGAGGTTGAACTTCCACCTACCTTGGGAATATCTCATATCTTTAATGTATGTGATCTATATCCATACAAGGGAGATTCATCAATAAATCAGAAAGGCATGCCATCACCAGTACATGAAGATTGGGTAAAGGATTTTCCACCTAGTCAACCAATTGAGTTAGAGAGTATCTTGGATACCAAGATACTAAAAAAGGCAAGGAAGGGAGTTTACAAGAACTATCTTGTTAAGTGGAAAGGATTACCAAATTTAGATGCCATGTGGATGTTAGAGGCACATATACTTCAGCATGGAGTGGAGATGTGTGATTTTATTTTATTACCTTTGATTTTATTTTAGCACTCCAAGAATGTAAGCTTTGATTTTATTTTAGTTTGTGTGTTAATGTGTGATGTAATAATGGACCAACCATTGAGGACTCAGTAGAGCCATGGTTGAGTTGTCCAAATTTTGGTTTGAGTCAATTGTGCTCAGGATTCTGTTAACCTGAGAAGTGAGATGCTTAGGTAGTTCAAATGCAAATTACTCCAAATGAAGATATTCATGAATTAGGAGTCAATTGAGTTGTTTTTAGGTCTTTTAAGGTGTTTGAGGACCTTCAAGATTTTTAGAATGCAATAGAATGCAAAATTGCATCCTGGAGCAAAAGTTGTCAAAAGTTGTTGAGCAACATTTTGCAATTTCTTGCAAAAGTTGCATTTTTTTGTTATGGGCATTAGGAAGTTGGTTGAACCGACTGAAAAAGTGGATATAATCCAAATTTCACTTCATTGTATGGGTTGGAGGATTGGAAATGCAAGAGCAAGTTTTCAGTTTATGAAACAAACTTGTTTCCACTAGTTTTTGATAGTTTTTGTCTTGTTTTTCATTGCTCGTACGGTCCAGTATGGACTAGATGGTGTAAATTCATTTCCATATTTGTATGTTCATTTTATTTTCTTTCAATAAGTTTTATTTTCAGGTTTGATTGTTCCAGGTTGTAAAGTTTTCTGTCATTCTTTGCAACTAGAAGCAAAACCCTTGCAAGTAGGGTTTAAGAGCAAGAAATGGCTCTCGCCTAGGCATTCTTTGATGGCACTTGTTGAAATAATTAAGGATGCTAGGTTAGGGTCTATATATATTTTTGGAATAGGGTGTGTGATGTTGTAGGTCTAGGAGGAGGAGAAACAATGAAGACCTAGGCTCACCACTGGGAGTAGTTGAGTTAGGACAGTAAGCAAAGTGCGATTTGTGAGCACTTGGAGATTGATGCAGGCCCAAGTGGAATATGTATGGAAATCCCTCAGAGTTTCCTTGAAGGTTCCCAAGGTGTTTAGAGCAATATTTTTTACAGGTGAAAGGTTCTAGACCAATTGTGTTAATCCACTGGTTAAGCCTTAAACCCGACAAAATAGTGCAGCATTGGAAACCACACATGTACGGATAACCCAGATGCACTTTTCCATTATTATCAACAACTTCCAAAAAGGTATCTGAATCCATGATTTATTTTAGGCTTGTTTGGGACTTTTGTAAATTAAACCCCAAAAACCGCTTAAGGAGGGCTAATGCAATTAGTCCTATTTAGGTGTCGGTAGAGACCTAGAAGGCTTGAGAAACCATGGCGATGGAGTTTTTGAGTCTTAAAATTCAAAAACAAATGAAGAAATCTTATTAATGCATTGAGAAAGAATAAGAAGAGTTGGTGTGTTAAGATCCTAGCAGGAGTGGTTGGATCCCAGGAGAGGTGAGTGTGAGTAACTGAGGTGATCACCTCAAGTGGAGGAGTTGATTGTCCAGAAACCATTGGCTATACCTAGGATGCAAGTCAAGAAGGTTCAGACCTTGGAGGTCTCATTTTCATAACCCTTACCAAGTGCCATAGGAAGGACTTGAGTAGTAGTAGGGTTGAGTAGGACAAGTCACTCAAGAAGGTGAAACAAACAAGGCTCCAAGACTCTCTGCATCAAACCTGAAACCTAAAGTTTTACAAAATTTGTCCATTGGCCAAACTGACATGAAACAACATCAAAACAGGGGAGAAACCCCGAGTAGTCATGAAAACAAAGGAAGCACAGACAAACTAGACAAAACAAAAGAAAAAGCTCTCAGTTAAGAGAGAGCACCAGATCCTTGTTCTTTTGTCTTTTCCCTTCTAGTTGATCAAACCCTTGTTGAGATTTTCAATTTTGAATGAATTGTCAATGCTCCTATGTTAAATGTTACAAATCTAGTTGGTGTGTGTAATAGAATGGGAGAACGATTTGGAATTACTTTAGTTTGAAGAGTTAATTTTATGGAACCAATTAGACATGAATTTCCTATTCTTTTCATTCTTTGAATTATCATCTGTAATGATTGCATTTTGACTCATATGATAGTACCATCATGAATGAGACATTCATTATTTTTCATGGTTTTTGTAAAATTTATTGATTGATTTGTGTATTATTTACCTTGATAATAACTAGATGAAGTTGTTTTCTACCAATATATCCTCTTCCTTATATTTATATTTTAGAATGTAACATAATTTAACCATGGTGTAGTCTAGATATGATTTGTCATTCGTGCTCTGTAGTATTATTTTGGACACCACAAGCATCTTCAATTTCAAAATCACTCATATTTTTAATATTTAATAATTGTTTTCATTCTATACGTTATGGATTATAATTAAAAGACCAATTTTTTAATGTGCATCTTCTCTTATATTCCATGCATGGGCAATAAACTGATAATTTATCTCATCAATCTTTACTAATTCATTATCTAATTAATCAATAATGTCCATATTGGGAACTCCATTTATCCATCTAAATCCATGAACATTTGATCTCCTAAGTTTATGGATTAAAAAAAATGTACATGTGATCCCTAAGTTCATGAATCCATTATCTGTAACATTCAAACCTTTCTTTAATATTTATTTTCTAAAAATTAAGTGTTTGAAATGCATAATCTATGTCACTATATGAGAAAAATCAATAATATTATGTTTTTGCCAAATCTGAACTTCTTATAGAGTATTAGAAGGTGTTCCAAGCATCATCAATAAATGCAAATTTGGCTAATACAAATCTATTACACTCAATGTGAAGAATATTATAGGCATGCCTATTTTATGAAATATTTTAGAAAGGGAATCGGATTTATGGATGAATAGGGATAATATGGAGGTCTTTTGGATGGGTTGATGTAGGTAGATGGTTGGAAGGTGCTCAAAGATGTATTCATTTTTTTATCTTGGTTAATGATAGGATAATTGAATTGTGAGCTAGTGATCATATGAATAATGGATGGAGGGACATAGGGTCCTAATATGGATGGATGGGAGGAAGGCTCTGACTTTGGAATAAAAGGACCTAAAATAGATTTGGAGGATAGGGAATGTGTATGCTTGGATTTAGAAGAAGGGATACTTTGATATTAACTTGGAATAGGATCATCAGAGTGTCTGCTTTGCTCTTGATTTTGAATTGGATCTTTGGAGAGGATAGAAGAGATATTAGGATCTTGCTTAGGAGGTGAGTGTTGAATGGGACTTAAAAGGACACTTTTCTCTTGAGATGGAAGGGTATCATCGTGGATGGGATACAAAAAGATTAGGGGATCTACATAAGATTCTTGGTAGGTGGGATCTTGATCAAAAATTGGATTAGATGAAAGGGTTTGTTCTTGATCTTGATATATTTTAGGACTCATTTCTTCTGATTTTGGATTAGATGCAAGATGAGGAATAAAGACTTTGGACAAACCTATGATCGCAAAAGATGTGAATAAAGATGTTTTTGTTTTGAATTAAGGAATTTGTTTGGAAATTTTGTTGTTGATTGAGCTAGTTGATTCTATGACCTTGTTTGAGCATAAATTTTATTTTTGAGAGACTTTGAAAACACTGCATACAAATATCAAAGATAGTATGGTCAACTAGACTTGTTTTTGACAACTCTGAAAATTAAAGTTACATGAGCATTTGAAAACACTGCATACAGATAGCAAAGATAGTATGGCCAACTGGACTTGTTTTTGACAACTCTAAAAATCAATGTTACATGAGAAAAAGGGCCTAGATTGGCCCCAAAAGGACTGACCCTTACTAGTTTGAAACATCAAACAAATTAGAGACATGAGAAAAGCATTTACAACCTAGGATGGATATGGGAAACCATTCAGTGGGGCCTCTACAATAAAATGCCTCATACAAGATAGACAAATAGAGATTTTGGTAGCACTGGCTCTACTCCACGACACACACTTCTCGGGCATACCAGATTCTATAACCCCGAAGATCCAAAGATCTTATGACTGGGGGATTCCTATCTCATTAAGATGGGTACATGAGAGGTATCTACAAGGTATGATCAGCACTCCCTGAACAATCAAATGTGGGATTTTGGGTTAACTAAAAAAATTGGCTTGTAGTAAATTTTTGAGGGATCACCAATCCAACAATGGATTCTTTAAGAAATCCACTTCAGGCTTAAACTAAGCTTATCGGTGCAGAGGGGGCCTCTAAATACATTGAATTCACTCAGCTGCCCAGCCGCCTGACCAACATATTTATATAGTGGCTTAGAAAACTCGCTCGAGATCACATTGGGAGAGTTGATATCCCCAACGTCTCCCAATTCGAGATACCTTAGCGGGGTGATGAAATCCCCAGTCAAAGATACCCCTCACTACTAAAATAAAAGACGAGTGTCATTGTCACTCTTCTCTATCTCCCAAGACCCCAAAGGCGGGTGGAAAGGTATTTAGTGCAATAGGGGGTCCACCCTATAGATGAAGCAAGTGCTCAAGAGACAACAAACAAAAGTTCATTTCCTTTAAAGATTGCAATTTTTGAGATAATCTAATTAAAAGGAAGATCCATGTCCATTCATTAAGCCCAAATTGAAGTGTGAATTTGCCATAAATGCATTTAGATGTCCTTTTTAGTGCACCAAATGAAAGTGTGATTTTTTCATAAATGCATTCAGATGTCCATTTTAGTGCACCAAATCAAAGTGTGAATTGCTTAGAAAAAAACACATCCTGCAATCACATGAGTTTGTAGTTTTATATAAATCTTCAATTGATTAAAATGTCTCTACAAAGAAAATGTTAGTACTTTCAACTCCACCCCTCTTCTTGTAAGAAAATTGTTACCAAGTTGAGGGGTACAAGCTACATATAATAGGTTGGCCACACCAATAATAGCCTAAATTTATTAATATAAAAATTATATAAGATATGTTTCAAGTGAATTTATTATGATTTCCTCATAGTTTTGAAAAAAGATCTTACTAAAAGATCATCTTGTATGGAAAAGATATGAGAAAATGAAGTTTAAACAAGAAGGTGTGACTTTAAACAACTTTTCTAAAAAAAATATTGAAAGATATGGAAAAGAGAATTATACCAAATGATAGATAATTGAATCATCTTTCCACAATATTTTAAATTTTGAAAATCTGATACGTTATGCAAACATTATGCTCGTTTTCGTAAAAATAATTTTTTAACTAACTAGATGCAAAATTCTATTTACTTATGCGCAATTCCAAAGTCAAAAGCGAAATTATATTTACTTATGTGAAATTCCATTTATGAATATGAAATTCTATTTATGAATGTGAAATTTAATTCACAAATGCGAAACAAAATGTTTACAATTTCAAAATTCTATGTTTATGAATGCGAAATTGATAGTCAAATGCGACAAAATCTAAACCAATACAAAATTCTAATAACACAATAGTGAAATTCTAGGCACGCATACAAAAATCCATACTGAGCACCTGCAAAAACATAGAAAATGAACAAAATATCAGTTATTGTAAGTTTCACATCAGGTTCACCAGTATTTTATGGAAAAATTAGTCATACTTAATCAGATTTAAGAGAGTAAACCACTAATGCGCTAATCTAATTCACTAATCCATAAACACAATGAAATAAACAATAGAAATCAATGACTATATAAATTAAACACATAAAACTCCCTCATTGACTCCATTGATGGCTTCCATTGCTATTGTTCATCATTGTGTTGGTGTGGCTCTCAGTGTCGCACTAGAATACATGCATAATGATGGCATAAATTTTTTGAAGACAGTGCTTTAAAAATTTGAGGGGAAATGGATAGAATTTATAGATCCTAAAGGATGATAATGGACGGTTGAGATTCATTCTAGAATAAAATCGATCTATGGTGTAGATTGTTTGAGACAAAATTAATTGAGAGTTTAACTCATTTGATTGATGAGTTAAATGGATTGATTGATTAGTGAACTAATTAGATTGATTACATGATTGAGTTGATTTATTTGTTAACTAAATTGATTGAGAGTTGAAAAAGGTGATTAAGGAGTTAAATGAGTTAACTGAAGAGTTAAATGATTTGATTGCTCAATTGACTAAATTGATTGATCAGTCAGACTGCAAGTTAGTGGGAGTTAGATTTTCAAAATGTGATGTAGGATTTTGACATGAAATTGCATTTAATTTGTATTTTATTTGAATTTGGATTTTTGAAAAGTGAAGTGTACATGTCATTAATTGAGATTTGATGAAATTGGAATTTGGAGTTTTTTCAATTTTGGATTTTGAATATTTGAAAAGAATGATTTAGTTAATTAAATAATTTAAAGAAATTGTTAAATTATTAGAAATTGAATTAAATTAAATAATAAATATTATTTAATTAAAGGTTATAAATCAAAATTAATTAAATAATAAAAATTTAATTAATATAAGAAAGGGAATTAATTGATTAATTGATTGGAGAGAAATAGAATAATTAGTAATGTTGAAATGATGATTAAAATTAATTTGGAAGAATTTAATTAATTTAATTAAATAATTGAAGAATTATTTAATTAATAAGAGGAATAATTAGCGCATGATTAGTGAGACATTTTTAGGTGTCTACATGGCTTGTGATCACAATGGTAGGTTTGTCTTGGTTGTGGCCCTCTATTTGGGTTCTCAGACAACCCACTACGTCAAGGCTTATGCAACCTAAATTGGCCTAAAGATGGCGATATCTAAAGTTTTCACTAAGGTCTAGCTTGAAAGTGATTCATTAAATATAGTTAATTTACTAAGAGGGTGTCAAACCTCAAGTTGGATCATTTAGACTTTGATTATTGATAGTAGAAGTATGCTTAAATACTTTGATGAGTTTAATGTCACTCATGTTTATCATGAAGGTAATTTGGTTGTCGATAGGTTGGCCAATCTTGGTGTGGCTCAACAAAATATGCTGAGGTGGGAAAATTTTGACCACATCTTGAAGAATATCAAAATGCTTATTCAAAATAATAAAAATGAATACTCTAGGTCAAATGGTTTGTGGGAAATGATCAACTCATTTTTCAATTTCGTGCGAAGTGGCATGTCTTTCATTATTGTGTGTCAAGATACCGCCCTCTTTATGAGCTTGCTTTTCAATATTTGGGTTGGCATATGTGTGGTTTCGATTTTATTTGTTCTTCTCTGCAACAAGGGTGGTAATCAAAATAGGGGAGAACCCATTGTGTATCGTAAATTGAAAGAGAATCATGAGGTTTGGGGTGAGATTTTGGTTGGGGGTGTTAAACTATATATTAAGAATTGCATGGCTCAGATCTGCAGGTGATTGCTTCTTTTGTAGAGGGTTGGGATGAGGATACCCTCAAAGTGTATGGCATGGAATTGGTGGTTTCAAAGGAGTTAGTGGCAAAGGTTTTTTGTTGAATCTATTATGATTTTCTTTGAGAAAGGGGAAAGGGATAAAGTGGAAAGAACTATTGATGGTGGGTATGACAAGGCCACTCTCAAGCCCTTTTGGGTGGGATTTGTTGAAGTCATTATGTGGTATGTTTCTCTGGATGGTCGATTCTTCAGTCCATTTAGCTACCATTTTGTCATCCTTAATCATTTTTGGCATGATAAATATATTTCTTTACCTTTCTATTTGTTTTCCTCTTGCATCATAGCTTTGAATTTCATAGAAAATATCCCTCTATCTCGATTATCCATGAGGGTTTGATTCTCCTCATCATGGAATATGCCAAATCTATTTTTGTTCATAAGAACCCTGCCCCTAATTTAATGAATAAATTGGAGCATAATGTTAGTTTTGAGGGTTTCTCAAGTGACTTAGAGGATACAACCTTGAATGACAATGTGGTTATCCATTTAGGAAAACGTACATGGCCTAAAAGGGGTACCTTGGACCACCATAAAACTATGAGTTTGGATGATGATGACTCTAAGTATATCCCATCTGATGAATATGTGCCTGATTTTGTGGCCTTAGTCATGATGTTAAGGGTAAAGGTAAATTGGGGGGTCCCTCTCTTGTGTTGGTGAAAGGGAAGGGGAAATTTTTGTCTCATTTGATGGGTGGCTCTTCCCATAGAAATAATTTGAAATAGCAAAAGGATAGGAGAATTGACCCTGGTTTGCAATTCATTGAAGTCCAACCTCCACCTATTGATGGTATTTATGTAGGTCTTCATGTTGAAATCCTTGTGGATATTGGTAATGATACCCCTTTGAAGAAAGCATCATATATTAATGATTTCGGGAACATGATTAAGAATGTTAAGGATGTTGTAGATAGCCAAAGTTTATTATGGATTGTGTTTGAGATTAATGCCTTGAAGGATAAGGTTGCTACAAAATCGAATGTGCAGAGCATGGATAAAAAATTTGCCACTATTTAAGAGTTGGCTAAGGGAAATAAAGTTTTGAAGGAAGGGCATGGATAATATAAAATAAGACTTCCAGTGGAATATGAATATGCTAACCAAAAGGAGGGAAACAGAAGTGATTGTTGGGCTTTATATCTAACAAAATCTTGGTGAAGTATAACTTAGTATATTATTCTTGATCTTTATAAAGACATTACATGAGAAATTCTCACAAATGTCAATAATGTTCTTTTTATTGGGCTTATACCAATAGAAGTTTTTGGTAGCGTCAAACATTGTGATTTGTGTATCATAAAATGCCCAAGATAGTCTCAATGGTATTTAGATTGTTGAAACCCTACATATAGCTGTAGACGTATAAAAATGACCACATTCCTAAATGAATATTTTGTGTTCATTTCTCTATTTAATTAAATCAAATTTAATTAAATTATCCACATTCCTCTATTTAATTAAGTAAATTACTCAATTTATTTAAATTAAATTCATTATACCATTTAATGAATAAATCATTTTATTCAATTAAATCCCCCCTATCCACTTTTAATTAAATTCAAATTTAATTAAATAATTATCCTAAATTAAATAAATCTAATTTATTTAATTTCCCCAAATTGCAACCAAATTGAATTAAATTATTTCAATTTAATCCTATTATCCCTCCATCCACTTGCAAAAACCAACATCTCCCACTTGCCTTCCTAAACCCCTTTCTAATCCCTTCTAGAATCTTCTAATCGCTTCTAATTAACCTAACCCCTCCTCTAAACTTTGTCGCATCCCTAAGCAAAGGGAAGTCACTTCTCAAAACCTCAAAGTCTTTGATAATCATTAAAGGTTTTCAACCTTCAACCACTAAATGGCTCAAAGTCTTTGAAAACCATTGAAGGCTTCCAACCTTCAACCACTTAATCCCCAAAGTCTCCAATAACCATTAATGGTTAACTCAAACCCTCCTACATGGTTAAAACATTTGTTTTGACTCAACCTCTATCCAACCCAAGAGTCTCATCAGGCCATTAATGCTTTGACCATGATTATCTCTTAATCATTTGCACAAAGGTTTATTCTTGAATTAACTCTTAATCCATTGGGTAATCCTAATTTAGACTTGACCCTTAGCCTCTAGATAACCATGAGGTCTTCTCAGGCCTTTAATGCCTCCAACCTCTTCTCTCAACCCAACCCTATGTTGACACTTGTCACCATTTCATTGGTGCCAATTGTGCACATGGATCCCCAACTTTCAAACTCAACCCTTGATTAAACCATTCAATCTTGACCATCCATTGCCCTATTTGTGTTATAAATAGAGCTTTCATTCCTCCATTCTAAACAATCATCTTTCAAATTTGAAGCATTACACTTATGCTCAAATTCTTTCAAGCTTTCATATCATTTTTATGCTCATCATTTAGCCTCTCTTTAGAACAGGAATTAGACTAAATATGCATGTTAGAATAATTTATTTATCATATTAGCTCAATCATAGACTAAATATAGTATGCTAGGATAGTATTCATACTAATCTTGTCATCTTATCATTTAGTTTATTGCATTTCTAAGATCATACATAGCTTAACATCCATTTCATACTAAAATATATCAAAGCATCCCTCGTTCTTACATTTGCCATCCCTAAACCATTTTGCTCAGTGATCTGACAGCAAAAAAATTGGTTTGAGGGACATTGTGAGATAGAGAACCATGGGACCCTCCTTGGGAAGCTGAGTAATACTACGTTACTCCATAGCTTGCACCAATAAGTCCTCTATGTGTGTGTGGACTAGTATTTAACAACATTTTCACATATTGAGTTTTATCAGCCCACTTTTCCCGCATACATTTCTGGCGCCCACCGTGGGGCTAGACCCCAAATAACAAATCGGTTTTTCAAATTAATCACTTTTGCAGGTCCGCGGGAAACAGGAATCAGCGCGTGGGAAACATTCCCTAGCACATCTGATTAACAGTCTAGTGCATCCCGCTTACTGTTTAACGTGTGCGGTCTACACTCTAGCGCGTGGAAACCTTTTTGCAGCGCATGACTCCCTCTAACATTTTCCTGTAGGTCTCGACGCGGGCGAAACACAGAGTAGCGCATTCAATAACCAGAATAGCGCATACGATCCACAGTTCAGCGCTCGTAGACCATCATCCAGCGCGTATATTTCAAACGTTAGCGCATCATATTTCAAATTTCCTACAGGACTCAGGGCGGGAAAGAGAAAAAGACAGAACAACGCTTCCAACACATAGAGTAGCACATTCAGAAAATAGAGTAGCGCTTTGATCATTAATTTTAGCGCATCGAACATATATTGTAGCGCATACAGTCTGTTCTGTAGCGCGTCACAGACAGAGAAAAAAACAAAAAAATTTATTGTAACCGAACTGAAATTTTAGACTTGTGGAAGTCCCCCAAATTCGCTAACATTTTCCTTTTCTGGTTTGCTTGTAGGACTCTAACAAATTTCTTGCAGGTGGAGCGGACGCCTTTCCTTTTTAAACCGATTTCTTTTGTTGACCGTAAAATCGAACATTTGCTTTGTTGACCATTTCCTTTTCATAGATCAGAAAATCATTCTTTCAAGGTAAAATGAACACCATGTTTTTGTAGAGCAACATCTCCGCATAGATTTTAGCAAATCACTGATTTGAAAGGATAAAATAAAATTGATTACTTTGTCTCGAAAGTGGAAGGAATATGCTCTCCCCTTAACTAGGTGATAAAAAATCCGGCCCACTCTTACAACTTTCTTTAAATTCAAGCATTAAAACCTTCAGCAGGCCTGCCTTCCCGAGGAGTTGCAATCAACTCTTAAAGCCATTTATGGCCAGTGTGAAGGGAATGACCTAAGTGGGGAATGGCTTTGATGCCAAGAATTCCAACCCACTATAATCAAATGTGGAAAGCGATGAAAGTCATTTTCAACAGTTGCGCGCAGTGATTAGCCTTCCCCCAGTATCCTTGAGATACGTAAAGCCTTTGTTCTAAAGGTCGGGAAGCCTCCTGAGGGAGTTTATCACTGACGGCCAAACGGAAAGCCTGATTACAAACCATAGAAATAGAAACTTTGAGCCGAGTCAGTAACCAGACATTTATAACATCATAGTGCAAGGGTGGGGAAGAATCTGCCCCCAAGATTACTCACCATATATCTCTCAAGATAACTACTCAACTGTGAAGCGATTCACTTTGGGTTAATTTCTGACAAAAGGCAAAAAAATGGGTGCCCTCTAGGGGGTGACACGGCTGTTTGAGCTGACGGAGTATCGAGACTAGTGGGCTATGATGTTATTTATGACCCTTGACTAAAGAGTCTTTCTGAAGTGTCTTACTTGTATCCAAACCTGTTAAAACATTGGAGATTTGAACACATCCTCGCAAGAACATACACTTTTTGTTAGATTAGGCAAAATGGTTGTACTTTTTGTGCCATGCTTGCATTTATTACTTCAGAAAATCATCCATCACACTTGAAAATTTCACAACAAAATTCAAAATCCACAAGAAATCAACCAAAAGGAAAAATCTGTGCAGTTTAGCGCATAAGAGCAATCTCTTAGTGCGTGGAATACTTCTGTTAGCGCATTCAAACCTAAAATCAGCGCGTTAGCCCAAAACAGTAGCGTTTTCATCTTAAGGCAAAACAGTGCAAAGTCCTTTAGCGCATCCCAACAACAGTCTAGCGCGTGGAAGCAACATCTCAGCGCATAGGAACCAAGAATTAGTGCATAAAGTCTAAAAGTTAGCGCGTAACAAGCCCAGGGTAGCGCTTAACTTTTCCAATAGTTAGACAACAATTTTCAAACAGTCCTAACTGTAGCGCGTGGAAGAAACAGCTTAGCGCGTGGAAACCAAATTTTAGCGCATAAAGTCAAACAGTCAGTGAGTTGAAGACCCAGGATAGCGCATAACTTTTACACTAGTTAAACAATAATTTTCAAAGAATCCAAACTTTAGCGCGTGTTTAGGGGCAACTTAGTGCATGTGCTAATTATTTTAGCACATCAAGTAAATTAAGTAGCGCATGTAGACTCTGGTCTAGCACGTGATCCAAGGCTGAAAAACAGAGAGCAAAACCGAGAAATTTTTTGAAATTTCCAAAAACCTTTTAGAAGCCTTTTTCATCAGACATCAGTTTTCATCAAAACAGAGTGACAAAAACAAACCATTAAAAACTTTTCTCAAGCTAAATTTGTGTCAAACAAAGTTGTCAGAATCCTAAACAAATCGCACAATAGAGGATGTCTCTCCTATCATAATCCGGAAAATTTTCATCATCAGTGTCATCAGAATCCTTTACCATCTTACGGATTTTTATCTCAAAACACTTGTTTAGAATTTTCAAATTGTCAAATCCAATTTCCAGATCGGGAAGCTTTTATCCATACAATTTGACACGCTTTGTCGTGAAGGGACATCTAAACCTTCACTCTGATAAAGTAAGATTTGAAATTTTTAAAAACAAAAATCAACTAAATCCAAACAAATCAAAGGAAACCATTGATCACTCATGCATGACTAATCCCCTTATTCTAAGAAGAAAGAACCTCTATCGTAACATCACGTTGAAGAAACAACAACCTATTTTTTCCAAATTCATCAAGAGAAATAAGTTTTTATATATCAATCGTCAACTCTTCAAATCTCATCGGGTATTCCTTCATCACGTCAAAAAGTATATCCAAAACAAATC
This sequence comes from Cryptomeria japonica, assembly GCF_030272615.1. Taxonomy (NCBI): domain Eukaryota; kingdom Viridiplantae; phylum Streptophyta; class Pinopsida; order Cupressales; family Cupressaceae; genus Cryptomeria; species Cryptomeria japonica. The sequence goes on from NC_081409.1 coordinate 2,240,028, forward strand.
TAGCGAATTTGACAAAGAACCCTTGAAGACAAGAGCATACTGTCAAAAGTTTGCTTTTAATCAAACTATAAATCACGGCGGAAAGATCAATCCAACATTCTTACCCGACGAGTGCATCACATATAACACATCTCGACCAGAACCACCAACACCCGAGCAACACATCGAAGAGGATTTTGTTCCTTTCATCACTGAAAGTTTCTACTAAAATGCCTGTCACTCGCTCTCAACGAGACAAACAAAGCGAGACGCACGCAGAATCAAGTATGAATCAAAGATTATCAAATCCTTTTGAAGTTCCACCCGTAGAAGAGCCTAAAATTACTGAAGCACTTCTTCGGGAATGTCAAGAAAACCCTTCATTCCAAAAATTTGTAGAAAAGCTCATGGAAAATGACAAAGAAAAGTATCTGCTCATGCTCACAAGTAAAGGCGTTAAACTTCCTGAAGATTTTGATGCAAACATTTTTCAAACTGGGTCTCGACAATATACATATCAAGAACAACAAAGAGAAGAAGAAACTCACATACCAGAACAACACATTCCAGAACAACGCATACCAGAAATGCGTATACCTGAGCTAGAAACACCAGAGCAACATATACCATTTACCACACCTTTTCAGCTCAGAACAAATACGAGAGAAGAGCTCTTCCCTCGGCAAGATAATGCGCCTTTGATTGCTCTTAGTCAACAAATGCAAATGTTGCAAACGCAAATACAAGATATGCAACAAGGGACAACAGTACGGTACTCTTTAAACGAAATTTGTCCTTATCCATTTGACAGAAGATTGAACATGGTGCCTTTTCCTCCAAACTCGGACGTTCCCAAATTTGATAAATACGATGGGAAAAGTGATCCCTGGGATCATGTTCGATAATTTTGCACACTAAGCCTCGAATTTTCTCATGATGACACCTATTTGATGAGGTTATTCCCCAGAAGCTTGGGAGGGCAAACCATGGAATGGTTATCCAAAATTTTGCCACCTGTCAGATCATTTGATGAATTGGTTAACAAATTCATCACCCACTATTCCTACAACATCCAACATGCCATAACCATGCTAGATGTTTGCAACACCAAACAAAAGAACAATGAAACATTCATGGTGTTCCTTCAACGCTGGCGCTGCATGGTATCCAGATATCCTCGTGATATTCCTGAAAAGGAGAAAATGGAAATCTTCATCGATAACTTGAATGGTGAAATGAGTTACAGACTAAAACTTCAAAGCATACCATCTTTCGCTAAATTGATTGAAAATGGCATTCAAGTAGAGGAAGCCTGTGTCAAAAAGGGAACACTCAAATTATACAAGGAAGGAACAAATTCATCAAATTACAATAATCATAACAACACCAACCTTGACAAATCTCGATTTTGGAGTCGAAACAAAAACGAAGGCAACAATGAATCATATGATCCCAAATCTAAGCAACCAGTGCTTGCATTATCCAGAAATCCTCAAAATACGAAAAATCCTAAAAATGCTACTCCCAGTGCTAACACATATGCACCCAACAATGATCAAGGACAACTCAACACGAACAACACCAACGATAATCAAAACAAAAACATGAATCCAGGACCTAACAACAATCCACGCAACAACACGAACAATTTCCAAAAGCGTATCTTCACACCACTGGGACAATCATTAGAATCAGCACTCAGAGAACTTTTGGCAAACAAGATTCTTTCTTTGCCTCCAATCAACAACTATGAACCCCCAATCAAACCACCTTGGTGGAATGATTCACACTATTGTGATTTCCATCGCAACAAGGGTCATCGAACAAACGAATGTATGAGATTGAAACATATAATACAGGACATGATTGATCGAGGTGACTTAACAGTGGATGGTCTCAAAACAAATGGTGATCACGAAGCCTTTAAAAATCCTCTCCCAAATTACAACAAGGATGGAGCATCAACTTTAGATGGTACACCCGGAGCTCGTATTAATCACATCTACAATAACACTATCAACCACATATCAACTGAAGATCATCAAGTTAATGTCATCACCATTCGAGATCGACCTGATCATGAATCTGTCAATGTAACAACCCGAACTCAGAAATATGTCTTGAAGGGACATACTGCACCTACAACTATCGCACCAAAAATCCACTATGACTTGGTTAGCCAACTATGCAAAACTCCAGCTCAGATATCTATCTTGGAATTATTGAAACTATCACCAAAGCACAAAGACATATTGGAGCAAGTGCTATTGGAAACATATGTACCTCAAAATATGGATACAGACAGATTTCAAGCCATGGTCGCCCATATGACAGGACCTCATAATCTCACCTTCTCCAAGCATGATAATACTTCCTTGAGTCATCCACATAATACTCCTCTCCATATTGAATTCATTGTTTGAAAACACCGAGTGAAAAGAGTCTTAATAGATGGAGGAGTCGGACTTAATATATGTACTTTAAAGCTTATCCATGCATTAGGCTTCTCAGAAGAATCTATTGATCCTTGCAACAAAATTACCATAAAGGCATATGATGATGAGGAAAGGTCCTCTAAAGGAACAGTGATATTACCTATTCAAGTAGGACCCGTACAAAAGGATACTATATGTCAGGTCTTAGATATTGATCTCACCTACAATATCTTGTTAGGCCGACCCTGGATACATGAAATGCAAGCAGTACCTTCTACATATCACCAGTGTGTCAAATTCCCTTATAATGGACAAGACATCTCCATATCAGCTGATCATAATCCATTTCAACATTGCAATGCAATGGGGGCAGCCCAAGACAGTTTGGTTCCTCATAATAGAGAAAAGAAGAGATCTTCAATATCAGATCCACCAACGGCAAAATCCAACTCCTTATGGGGAGACTTCAAGCAAAAAATGCAAATCAAAGACCAAGGCATGGGAGAATACTTTTTGGAGCCTTTATGTTTGGCCAAATTGCCAACATCACCTAGATCGCATGGTTTACCTACTACATCAACACAACTGGCTACTCAGCCCATCACTAAATTTGATGGTACCTTCATCCAAATGGGTACTCTGGCACATGAATCAGAAGACAAGGACGTTCTTAGCTGGTTGTACAATGATGAGGAAGAAGATCATAGAGCAGCCACTCTGGACATTGTTCCACCAACACCCCTGTATGGAAAAGGCTACTTAATCATGAAGCAAATGGGATATGGCGGTAAAGGACCTATTGGGAAACGCAAAGAAGGAGTCACTGAACCTATAGATCTTCCTTCACAACCTAGTAGAAACAAAGCAGGATTGGGTTCTAAACTCACGTTCCTATTGAAACGGCTGCCACACACAACTACAAAACTTCAATGGAAGGAAAAGAAGAAGTACAAAGAAGAATCCTGGCAGGAAGCACTTTTTGAATCAGTAGAAACAATCCGCAAGGCACGGGAACGTCAAGATCAGAAATTACATCAGGAAAAGCTTCTAAGTCATAAAAGGGCCCTATCTGTAGCAGTAGCTCATATTCAAACACCAATATCTCAAGAACATATCATGTCATCTCCAGATACCGTTATTCCTCCCCGAGGAAGCACAGTCTATGAAAAAATCAAGCAAGTAGAAGACGGATCTGATACAGAATCAACAAAAACCATCAAAATGGTATCAATCATCAAAGATTTGTTTTCACCATACAACACACCTATCTGCAGCACAGATAGAATCTGGGATGAAGCCTATGAGATAGATTCCAATGAATATGAATGGGGTACTTGCTCCAATGCTACTACCGATATCCTGGATGATACTGATTCTATATCCCTTTCTCAAGAAGAACATATCGCAGAAGATAGACCTCTTGAATTTGGACCACAAAATATCTATGATGCCAAGGAAAGCGAACAAAAACATTATGAACAAGTCTATGTGGAGAATGATACCATCGAGGACCTCGACGAAATCCTGGATTTCTTTAACACCAAAACCTAGCACGATGAAACCTCTATCCTAACACTTACAGTAGCCGAACTTGATCCACCCAACGATTCCTTACCACTTGTCTTTCCTGACCTCATCGACTGGGATGAACCTGAAACACATGATATACCAATTTTCCCAGATGATGCATCTATTATCCATTACCTATGTACCGTAAATCCCGAAACAGGCTCTACCAGTGAAAAAAATAACGATATCTGTCAATCAGGGAGTGCCAAGTCTCTCAGTCGCAAAAATACAACAAATAAAGGATCTGATGTTGAAAACCAGTCAATGGCAGCTCTAGATCATAAAAAAGTCAAAATAGAGGATGCATCGGAGGGTGAAAACCTTTTTAAGGCACCTAACGATGGGAGAATTGACACTCTTCCTAAGCACTTTCATGAGCGATCACCCATTTTGATTGAGCCCACTCAATCAATCAACATTGGTACCACAGAAGCAGCCAGAAACATACACCTTGCAGAATCTCTGACAGAGGAAGAAAGATCGACATTCATCATCTTCTTTAAAGCACAGCAAATTAACTTTGCTTGGTCATATGCTAATATTGACCAATCCCGTAACCAAAAATGTAACTTTATCCGACAAGTTGCCCGTTATACCCTTACCGCTGATACTTTGTATCGTCGAGGTCTCAATGGTACTCTTCTTCGTTGCCTTGATCGTAATGATTCCGATTCTGCTTTACACGAGCTTCACGAAGGTATTTGTGGCACACATTCAAGTGGCACTACTCTTGCTAAAAAGCTTCTCAGGATGAGATACGACTGGCCTACAATGGAGAAAGACTCATATCATTTCGCCAAGAAATGTCCTAAATGCCAAATCCATGATAATCTCATACATGCACCAGCACAGGAATTGCAGCCCTTTACAACATCCTGGCCCTTTTGTCAGTGGGGACTGGACCTAGTTGGAAAAATTCACCCTTCATCATCAAATGTACACAAGTTCATTATAACAGCAACAGAATACTTTACCAAATGGATAGAAGCAGTTCCCATGACCACAGTGACCGGGAAACAAATTGCCTCTTTTATCCTGAATTATCTGATCTGCAGATATGGTATTCCAAGTTCCATCATCACGGATAATGGACGACCCTTCAAGAATCAAGATGTCCAAGAACTATGTGAAAAATTCAAAATCCAACATAGGTTCTCTATGCCATATTACCCACAGGGAAATGGTCAAGCAGAAGCATCAAACAAGACAATACTGAAAATCCTAAAGAAAACAATGAATGATGCAGGCAAAGATTGGCACGTACAACTCAATCTAGCACTTTGGGCATACAGGACCAGCATCTGCACACCTACAGGAGCAACACCATATTCCTTGGTGTATGGATCAGAAGCTATTTTGCCCCTGGAGGTAGAGATCCCATCTCTCAGAGTCTCTTTGAAAGGCTTAATCTCAGATGAAGAGTATCGAGTTAACCGACTGCAAGAACTTGAACTATTAGATGAAAGACGCCAACATGCTTATACTCATCTCAAAGCATATCAGCAACGCATGTGCAGGAGCTACAATCACAAGGTCATTCCCCGCAACTTCAAGGTTGGTGACCTAGTCCTCAAAGAAAATCCAAGAAATCAGCAAGATCGAGAAAAGAAAGGGAAATTTGAACCTAACTGGTTGGGTCCCTATGTCATCCTATCAGTCTATGGATCAGGTGCTTATCAGCTAACAACTTCAGACGGAGATGTGCTCGATGAACCAACTAATAGCATTCATCTGAAGAAGTATTATACGTAAAGTAGCCTAATGCACAGAAAAAGCCAAAAACAAACAAAAAATCAAAAATCGAGAAAAAGTAAAAACACAAAGTACAATAAAAACAAATGGTGAAAACCTGGTAAACAGGCGCCCTTGTGAAAGAACGGCTCCTCCATCTATCTCCATGCCATTTTATCCATCAAAACACTATCGGCCATTGCCCGACACTTAGCATATATTCATTCAGGATATACTTAACGTAGTCACTATCCTAGGTTATCCATCTGTATATATCCTCTTACCACATCCCACCATGGCTTGGTAATCACTGTACATGATCATATCAACAGGCACACTTAGCTAGGGGGATTCATTGGTTCTAAAACTTGTAAACATTCAAGACATCACAAAATATCGCAAAAATCAGAAACATGACATCCAACAAACAACACTACGCTTCATCGCAAAAACCAAAACAAAACAATTCACAAAAATACCAAGGATGGATGATTTTCTGAAGTACTAAATGTTGTATTCTTGCATAAAGTCTTGACTAGTTTTGCATTTTGAACTTTTTGAATTATTGGATTCTCTTCCTTGTCTCACTAAATGCTTCACAGCTAGAGGTCAAGAGGAATTTCCAATATTTTCTTAGTCTTCTGTCTGGGAGGCGATCACTTGTACTATGTGAATACATGCCTCGAGACGTGATACGTCGAATATCACTGAAGGCCTGATTCCACTTCATGCATATAAATGATCTAATCTTGTATGTTTACGCAATGCGCACTCAGGTCATCCTGGTTCAATTATACCTTGACGCTTGTGCTCTATTGCAAAATCAAATATCATGTAAATTTTACTCAGGTCATTATGGTTCAATTATACCATTATGCTTGTACAAATTTTCCACATATCCTAAACAAATCAATGCTCAATGATGATATCTATAAAGAAAGCAAACATATGGTTTTATCGGATGGGAAATACAGAATGAGGGATGCTCCATAAAAAATTAATTACATATCATTTAAAACATCATTGCATATCATTTAAACATCATTGCATATCATTTAAGCATGTTTGCATATCATTTTAACATCATTACATATCGTATTACATTAAGTGGCATATCAAATCATACATCTCATTTTCAAGATACATCTCACAGCATATAAAAGCATACATCCTGCATCATACATTACATCATATATTTCAGCATTGCATCAATAAATAGCCCACATAACATGCATCCATATAAACACATCACATGATAAAAAATGGTGCCATATATATATATATATATATATATATCTCAAAAATGATCAAAATCTACAAAATGTGTCCAAACACTGTGTCCAGTAAAAAGAATAACAAAAGCTCAAAACTACAACGGAGACCATGTCTCTCAAGTATGACTATCTCCTGACGGAGATGGTCTCACTCCAGATGCACCCACCCCTAGATCTCTAGGAGGGTCCTGTCTCGGTAGACCAGTCACACCTCGGCTCTCAGATCGTGACCTAGTGGCTCGAGATCGGCTAGATCTCGACTGAGCAAAACTCTCAACTCGCCGATCCCTGGGTACCACCGCCTCATAATGCCGCCTATAGTACTCTGCCTCCTGGGCTCTCAGTGCCAACTCTCTCAGGGTGTCTCTCATGGGACCACCCACTGCTGCTCTCTGCATGCTCGCCACCACCTCCTCCGCTTGTCCTCGCCGCTCTATCTCGGTATCTCGCTCAGTGGTCAACTGAGCAATCTGCTGCTGATAAGTCAAAATCTGTGCCTGTAGCTGCTGCATAGTAATCTGTAGGGTCTGAATCTGAGCATCCTCCATATGTCCTAGGACCCGAACCCGTAGTGGTACCTGTGCTGGAGGAACCCCTCCCACTCGGCCTGTCCTCGGTGCTGGAGGTGGGAGCGCATCTGTCCTCCTCCTTTGAGCTGGTCGCATGGCCTCCTCTGCACCACCCATTGTAGCTAACACCTCCCCCACTCTCCCCTCTCCATTAGCTCCGATAGCCAATCCACCTCTCCCCCTGTCTATCCTCCCCTATCTGACTGCTCTATCCACCCCTCTCCTCCCTCTATCTCCCCGCCTCCCTCTAGCTCCTCTAACTCCTCCTCCTCCATCATCCCCATCATCTCCATCATCTCCCCCATCTCCCTCCTCCTCATCTGAGTCAAATGCTGGCCTCATCTCCTCTGGATCCGAGATCCTAGCCACCGCCCGCCCAGCAAACAACCGAGCGAACTCATATGTCATCCCCACATCCTGGATCTCTAGGGCATAATCCCAGATCTGTCCAGCCAACCCCACAAACTCCTCCACCACCACGTCACTATCAATAGTCGGCCCCCAATCGGCCACATCCTACAGCCGCCATGCATAAAAGCACGCTCCCTGAGGAATACCCTGCTGGCGCCCGAACTGCCTCAAAACTTGGGTCACCACAAACCGCTCAATGACAAACGAGGTCCTCCCAATCAGATACCTCATCATGAAAACAAAGGGCATCTCCAGCCCATCCTCTGCCCATACCTCACAGTCTGTATACAGTCGCCAGGTGACCGTATCTATATCGTCAAAAACCCTCCTCCAATGCTCTTGTTTGCTCAGCTTACGCTGGACAACTAGACCTCTGTATCAGTAGGCATATGCTGTACCTACGGGCCTGTCCCTATCTGCTAATGGCCTTGGTACTGGAATGTGCTCCTAGCACCATACCTGTAATAGGGTCACGCTAGCTGACAAACTGCCGTAACCGAGGTATACTACCTCATGCAGACTCCTGTATAAATGAGCCAACATAGCTAACCCCCATGCAAATCTTCGGCCCTGTGTGACCATCTCCTCCAAAACTAACCCCCATCCCACCGAGAATCCCTTTGACCTGTGATCAGGACAAAGGAATCCACCAATGAAACCTGCTAGTACGGATGGTAGGGGTGCATAGTCTAGGTCCAAAAACTCCTACCAGGGGATCTCATAACCACAGACAGTATCATCCTGGAATATTCGGTACAGTGCCTCTGTGCCACCCTCCTTTGACTGCTCGTATGGTAGTAGTGCCCCTACCACAGGAATGTGCAGAATCCGGCAACAGTCCTCAGGTGTGACTGTCATCTGTCCAGTGGCAAAATGGAAGGTGTTGGTGTCGCTATGCCACCTCTCTGCCAAAGCTGTCAAAAGCCCTCGGTTCACAGTGAACCGAGGCATATCCAGGAGAGAGGTCAATCCACATCTCTCAATAATATCCAAATCCGCCTGCGACAACCGTGGTATCAAGGTCCACGGTCTGGGGAATCTCTCCCTCGACTGTACCACGCCCAATCGCTCCTGTCAACATGCAAAACACATCCAATATCAGTTTCCACTTCACAACAAAGATATCAAAATAAAACTCACATCAACAAACATGAAACAATTTGCTCATCTATATCAAAGTTCAAAATCCTATCATTTCATATCAACTTGTAAAACAACTCAAGTTTTCAAAAACCATATCAAAACTTGTAACACAACTCAAGTCTCCACAATCACATAAACTTGTAAAACAACTCAAGTTTCCCACCCATATCAACTTGTAATACAACTCAAGTTTCCAACCCATATCGGCTTGTAATACAACTCAGGCTTCACACACATTGAACTTGAAACAGAACATGCAAATATATCATATTCTGATTAACACAACACGTTGATATCTATACATAACTTGGAAAATCGCAAATCAAAACAAGTTATACAAACACTCATGTTGGATAAATTCATCAAAACACGACAGGCAAACAAATTTTTTTTCAAATCGACCAATTCTACAAAATTTTTCAGATGCGCTAAAACAGATATTCAATGCGCTAAAACACCCCCACACACTAGGCTATCTCTCCTACGTGCTATTCTATTTACCCTATGCGCTAGACTAACTCTACGTGCTAATCTTTTCTCCCCATGTGCCACCTAACCTACCCTATGCGCTAGACTCTGTCTACGCGCTTATCTATCACTCCTAGGCGCTCCCCTTTTAGCCCCTATGCGCTAGGTTAATCCTACACGCTAAACCCCCTTCCCTATGCAAACCCCTGCAACTCCTATGCGCTAGGTCACCCCTACACGCTAACCTGCTGAATGGATGTGCTACCCGACACTTTCTATGCGCTATTATCCATGCACGCGCTAACCTAATAGTTTTATGCGCTAGCCTATCTTTTTCAGACGCGACCCCTAAATTTGAACTCAATGCGCTACTTCACACTTCATATGCGCTACTGTAGACCCTAGACGCACTAACACGTCAAAGACGAACTTTGAAATTCAAAAAATGCCTAAAAATGACAAAATAAAAAATCAAAAGAGGGTCAAAAACATTGACTTACTGGTGGTCCATGCGCTACAGGTCTCTGGTACCTCTAAACGCGCTCGAATCGGTGTCTGTGATAAGGAATAGGCATTTTCTCTCTAGAGAAAATTCTCTTTCTTCAAAGTCAACAAAGCACAAATGACTTTAAATCAAGCCCTTTTCCCCTTTTATAGGAGGAAAATGAAATTAGGGTTAGCCATATGGCCCTGTAATATGGTCGCGGTCTCCCCTATACCAAAACAGTTGTAACTTATCGGGAGATGAATCAATTTGCACACTTTTCACATGCACGAAATCATACACATCATCCGCAACTCATCAAATAAAATCAAAAAATTTCAAAAATTGATTCATCTCCCAAGGGGGCATCACCATCAAATATCAAATCTGGGGCATCACACATCAAATCAAATCTAGGGCACGACTGGCAAATCAAAAGAGCGACACAACAAAAATTGCATTTAATCATAAATCATGATAAAGCATCATTTTCTTTGTAATAACATGTGCACACACGTCACTTCAAAGAGGGGCAAAATGTAGAAGTATAAAAATGACCACATTCCTAAATGAATATTTAATGTTCATTTCTCTATTTAATTAAATCAAATTTAATTAAATTATCCACATTCCTCTATTTAATTAAGTAAATTACTCAATTTATTTAAATTAAATTCATTATACCATTTAATGAATAAATCATTTTATTCAATTAAATCCCCCCTATCCACTTTTAATTAAATTCAAATTTAATTAAATAATTATCCTAAATTAAATAAATCTAATTTATTTAATTTCCCCAAATTGCAACCAAATTGAATTAAATTATTTCAATTTAATCCTATTATCCCTCCACCCACTTGCCTTCCTAAACCCCTTTCTAATCCCTTCTAGAATCTTCTAATCGCTTCTAATTAACCTAACCCCTCCTCTAAACTTTGTCACATCCCTAAGCAAAGGGAAGTCACTTCTCAAAACCTCAAAGTCTTTGATAATCATTAAAGGTTTTCAACCTTCAACCACTAAATGGCTCAAAGTCTTTGAAAACCATTGAAGGCTTCCAACCTTCAACCACTTAATCCCCAAAGTCTTCAATAACCATTAATGGTTAACTCAAACCCTCCTACATGGTTAAAACATTTGTTTTGACTCAACCTCTATCCAACCCAAGGGTCTCATCAGGCCATTAATGCTTTGACCATGATTATCTCTTAATCATTTGCACAAAGGTTTATCCTTGAATTAACTCTTAATCCATTGGGTAATCCTAATTTAGACTTGACGCTTAGCCTCTAGATAACCATGAGGTCTTCTCAGGCCTTTAATGCCTCCAACCTCTTCTCTCAACCCAACCCTATGTTGACACTTGTTATTATGCACATGTGCACATGGATCCCCAACTTTCAAACTCAACCCTTGATTAAATCATTCAATCTTGACCATCCATTGCCCTGTTTGTGCTATAAATAGAGCTCTGATTCCTCCATTCTAAACAATCATCTTTCAAATTTGAAGCATTATACTTATGCTCAAATTCTTTCAAGCTTTCATATCATTTTTATGCTCATCATTTAGCCTCTCTTTAGAACAGGAATTAGACTAAATATGCATGTTAGAATAATTTCTTTATCATATTAGCTCAATCATAGACTAAATATAGTATGCTAGGATAGTATTCATACTAATCTTGTCATCTTATCATTTAGTTTATTGCATTTCTAAGATCATACATAGCTTAACATCCATTTCATACTAGAATATATCAAAGCATCCCTCGTTCTTACATTTGCCATCCCTAAACCATTTTGCTCAGTGATCTGAGAGCAAAAACATTGGTTTGAGGGACATTGTGAGATAGAGAACCATGGGACCCTCCTTGGGAAGCTGAGTAATACTACGTTACTGCATAGCTTGCACCAAGAAGTCCTGTGTGTGTGTGTGGACTAGTATTTAACAACATTTTCACATATTGAGTTTTATCAGCCCACTTTTCCCGCATACAATGGCTATAATTGCAGTTGTTTGAGAATTATGGTCTTCAAATTGTATTCTTGAGTAACTATCACATTGAATCCTAACATATGTTGGTGGTCTTGGGGTGGAAATGGCTATGCAATCCGTACAATGCACCAATGCATAAGTTATGGTGTATAAGGACAACTTATGCATTGGTGCATGGTAAGGTCATTTAATGTCCACTTTCATGTTTATATACACTTTTCAAACAAATCTTAGAGCTCCATTTACAAGATTTTCCTATATTTAAACCTATGAAGTTAACATCACTCTTGCATTCTTAGATATCAATAATTCTATATCAAGTTCATAATTTGTGCATACTTGAGTAGTATTACCTTTTCCAAATTTTATTGCTAGGCTATGTGCAATTGAAATTTGCAAAGAATATAATTTTTTCTTTTATAATTATGAATATTAAAATTTGTGGATAAGAGATTAATATTGTTGTTAAACTCTTCATTGGTTATTCTATTGATGTTAGCATTTCCTGCATAATAACTTTGTTTTTGTTACTATCATATGGTAGTTTATCATTAACAAGAGGTGTTGAAGTTTACATTAATTAGTGTAGATTTTAGTATAGTTGGTAATTAAAAAACTAATAATTAGTTTTTGGAGTTCTTGTAATAAAATTGGGTGGTTACTTTAAAAACCTTAATGTATTAAATGTAATCACCTCGAAAGAATCCTTTTGAATCTATTGAATATAATTTCTCTATTTTACTAGCGCTTGCACCTAGGTGAGGTGCAATGGATAACGCCGATAGAAATTTATATGATTATAAATGTAAAATACAATTATACAAATTCAAACCATGTCAACATTTTTTTTCAGAGATGAAATAAATAGGTTCAGGGCATCTTTGTGTTTTCTCCAGTGTGTGATGTTGGTCCCTTGAAAATAATTTAAGGAGCTAATCTTGATGAGCCTTGCCTGCAAAATAGAAATTCATTCAAAGTTAAGACTAAGGAAATTTATGCATCGGTGTAAGTGATTAGAGTTGAAGATACGCACCTTTTTTTAATAAAGAGAGATATTGATGTATTGGTGTGAGTAAAAATAACAAAAATTCAAATACAAATTATATTAGAAAAGGCATAGTTAGAAATACTTGAACAACCAGAAGATGAGAGTTTTGAATATTAGTAGTATTAAGTCAGAATGGAAAACGCAATTGTCGGAAGTTTCTACAAATTATGAAGGCTATTTTGCGTCATATGGACTTATGCTCTTCTTGGTGTTAATTTAAAAGTAGAAAATCTACCCTAGAAGGTTAGAAGAAGAAACTAAATAATCAAATATTCCTCACGATCTATATGAACCATTAAAATCCCCATACCTTATTTAACCAATGATGAGGAAAAATATAAATAAATATTAACATTATGTAATAAAAATATAGAGTTCTCATAAATTATAATTATACAAAAAATATAATAATTATAATGATAACAAATTTAAACATCTAAAAGATTAAAATAATAATGGGTACAAAAGGCTTTGCTAAATTTCAAAAGGTAATTGGAATAAATAAATAGAAATTAAAAATATATATTCATTATGCAATAATATTAGAAATAAAAGATTGATTATAATATAAAGAGTATGATGGTTAAGGATGAACAACAAGATAAATAACCCTAATGAAATGAATGAAATCTCATAAGATGCGAATTAAAAAATAATAGTACATAGACAAGAAACAATGAAGATAGCTAATTCCAAAGAAATTAGCAAGTTTATAATTATAAATATGTTAGAATGTGTTATAATTGAATGTATAAATATTTATCAAAATTATGTTATACTTGACATTCAAAGTATAAACACTTTTAACATTTTTTCCTACATGGAAGGAATATGATTAGAAGAAACATTATCATTGAAATTTTACATATCCCCAAACTTAAGATGACTTATGTATTAAAAATAAATCTAAAAGATATAAAAGATAAAAAGAATGGATATGAATGATTTGTTGATTTTGTTTCTCCTATTTGCTCATTGCAAAAGAACATTTTAACTATAAACTATAAAGCAAAGAATGAATATGCTAAACAAAATTTAAAACCTTAATAACAAACTTAGCTTCTATTTCCTTAGTAGATAAACATATAATAGAGAAACCAAAAATATTGGTGACAAGAGAACATGGAAGTGAATTCGCATGTCATTGTCAAGGAATATTATACAGTAAGGGAAAACCAATTTCATCCAACATATTAGAATACCTCCTCACAAGCCGGAGGGAAATATAGAAAATAAAAAATTACTTTCACATATATTGCTATAATACATATCTATATTAAAAAAAATTATCATCACGGACAATTTACTTATTCCATAAATAATCAAACTGGTTTCCATAAGACTTTTGTGGTATTTTGACAATCATTTTAATAAGATGTATAGTTAATTAGATCAAGAATTTTTTTAAGTACAAACATATATCATCATTTTATGATCATGTACAAGGATAGTAAATTGCAACTAAGACATGATAAAAAAAATAAAAATTTAAAAATATTTTTTTTTGAAATTCTACAATGATAGCAAGAAATGTCATTTTATGATTATGTTAAAAAACATTAAATTAAATTGGACAGTAATGTACATGTTAAATATGTAACTTCATTGATGATGTAATTCAACAATACATATAATATAAGTAATGGCTTACTAAATAAGAAATAAATAAATTAAAAAGAAGTAAATATTAATAATAATTTATAAATAAAGGAAAGGGTAAGTGCATAAAATTAGTTTGAGGATTGGTCACGTATTTGAATTGTAGTCTATTATACATTATTAAACAGTCTCCTGTCTGCATCGATAAACAGTGAGATTTGGGGTGATGCTGTTGTAAATGATGGGTCAGGTTTAAAAATGTGTATCGCTTAATGGGTATCGCTTTCTATCGTCGTCATTTGGCCCACATCTCACATCAGGAGATTGATCTAGTGCCAGTGCGCAACAACGTAAAATTGGACCCATGGGCTCAAGATATTCGTCCATGGAATCAATCCATCAGAAGCCCGAATTTCCAAGTACTTGTCCTTAATTTTCATTTTAAAGATTTCTAAGCTAATGTCTTGATCTTGGTTCCTTGCAAAATATCTCTAGCACATCAAGGACCAATTCTGGGATATTTTATTGCTTAGGTGTGTAATGGTTCTTGAATACGAAATCTCAGAGTTTTAGAGCCGTGGAAATGAGGTCTTGAAGTGTGAGAGAAAGCATAAAGGGTGATTAAGAACAATCATAGATAGGGAGGAGGGTGATAGGCATGCTTGGGAAGAGGCCTCGTGGTCTGCAGAGAAGCACAAGCACTTCTCAAGTGATTGAAATGGTTGCTTCAAAAGACAGGGCAAGACTTTCTGCAGTAAAAGTTCCTCCTCCTCATTATCATGGAGTCCCCAAAGATGGGCGTTTGAATGCCAATGGAAGCTCTGATGAGCCCCTTCTCTCGTGAGTGCCTGTGAGTAATCTGCGCCTATGGATGGGATGTGAAGCAACGAATGCCTGGATTTAATTGAAGCATGAAAGAATGGGCTTGCTATGTGATGTTTTGAGCTGATTTGAACCGGCATTCTATTGGCGAAGGTGGCATTAGGCGTGACAGTTCGGTGGAAAAAGTGACTACCCACGAGTTTGAGAAATAATGGGGTATAGAGTATACAATGGCGATCTATAGGGGCATACTTTCTTACTTAATATTTTGATTGTTTTATTAAAATGGCATGAATTTGGTCTGTGGAGACTCACATGGAATAGAAGCCCGTATGCATTGTACGGTGCAGCATGAAGTATTGCACAATTATGCAGTTTAGTGTTTGGGCATCTAGAATGACATTTGCATTCACATGAATCAACAATATATTATTTCATAGAAATAATCAAGGTAGTTTATTTGTTGAAAATAAATGGAATGGAATTTTCTAGAGCATTTGAATCTTCAGCAATGATAGTGACGCCCCAAGTGATAGCATTGGACACTGCCACATAGTTGGAAAGAACATAAATAGAGACATTTTCATTCATGCCCGCTTCAGATCTTTCTCATTTAATTTGGAGTTTTTTTTTTGTTCGGTCGATAAAAGGCAAAGTCAGAATAATATATTGATTTTAAAGAGAATTTACACCATGAAACCACAGATTTCTAAAATGGTCAATAGGGCCTAAAAATTGTGAAAATAAAGCTGTCCATGAGTATGCACACAAAAAGAAAACCACATCCAAAGCCCTGAAATTCTCTAGACTTAGAGTGGGATTTGAGTGCTGATTACAATTCATTTATCCTTTTCATAAAATCTCTTAAAGCTTTTCAAAATTTATAAGTCTAATGCTACATTAAAGTTTCTATGTAAGTTTAAAATTAACAGAGAAATCAAAAAGAGCCAACTATGTGCTCTGAAGTGGCCTCAAAAAAGAACAGATCAACTGAAAACCTATTTGTTTAATTCTCTCCTCGAGGCATGGGTGGAGGCATTGGGGCATGACCTCTTCCGAGACCCCTTCGTGGAGGACGACCCCTTCCTCGACCAGAAGCACGACCGATACATCGGCCACCACCTCGCCTATTGTGCTCCGCTTGGGGAGCCTCTGCTTCTATTTTGGGAGGCAGAATACCATTGAGTCTGGCAAAGTCTAGGAATTCTTCTTCCTTGCCCATGTCCTCCGAATTGTTCCCCATAAACCTCCATTTTAGAAACCTGAGGGCCATGCCAGCACAGGATCTGTGCTTCTGTAATTCATTTCCTATTAGGTCGAGTAGAAAAGGGTAGAATTTAATCAGCTCTCTCGAGATATTGAAGAGGATTCTCTCACTTGGATGCAGAGCGCTAGAGTCATGTCGCACTTTGTTTAGGACTTCTTGCAATTCAAGCAAGATATCTCCTGGGAAGATTCATCTGGTGAGGTTTCGGACTTCCTGTTTATAAAGCTTGTGTTGTCTCGGGGGTATTCTTCTCTGCTGATATGCCCACTACCAAGAATGAGCTTAACGGCTAGGATTAGAGTTTACTTTAGTGGTGAATATTCGCCAATGGCGAATTTTTCACGTCGGCCATGTCGGAAATGGCAAATATTTTGTACCATTTGGGGGTGGCCATGTCATGAGAACATTATCAATTTCCGTCATAGTCATGGCCCAATCGCCATATGTTTTATGCAAATAAATGTTTCTATGTGATGATTTTGCCAATACAATATATGGTGGACACACGGTAAATTTAATTGTTTTGCCTACACTCTCCGAGGTTGCCTTAATAGATGACCTTAATTCGCCTATAGGCATGTGAAGATTTTTTAGCCAGGGGACCCAATTCGCCTGACATCTTGCCGACGTCTGTCTCCATTCACCCCAACTTTCGCCAACTATATTGTATTCGGCTATTATTTGGATGACCTATAATCGCCTCGAAAATTACATAAGTCAGATTTGGACGACCTATAATCGCCTCGAAAATTACCTAAGTCGTGTTATAGTTATGTGGGATTCACCAAATATTTGTATACCATTTAAAATTCCCGCGGAATTCGCCATATAAGGATTGGTATAAATACATGCAAAGATTAGATCTATCTCAATATCTCAACACAATCTGGTGGGTTCTAGGCTCTGAATTCTGATCAATAGCAAAGCTGCAGACCAAGGAAAATCATTGTTGTTGAGTCGTTGACTGTATTTGGTGACTGCTAGTGACCTAAAGCCTAAAGGTGAGTGATCATATTTTTGAAGTGGTATATTATACATTATAGCCTACTATTGCTTCTTCAACAAATTGATATTTTTTTGGCAGCCTTTATTTCATTGGAGATGTCGAACAAGAAGAGGGGTAGGAAACCTGCAAATAGGGAAGGCCAGGAGAAGCCAACAAAAAGCAGAACGTTGTCTTCGTACTTTGGCATTGGATGTGAAAATCAGGAAGGTACATCATCACAAGTACAAGTACAAAATTTGCCACCTGCACTGCATGTTGAAGATGGCGACGAACCTGATATCTCAGATCAGGATGATCTTGAAGAAGATTATCTGGTAGATACCCAAGTTAGCCGAAATGATATAATCGACTTGGGCGATAATGCCATTGATGATAATGCAAGGAAGGGGAAAAGAATATCCATATCAAAAAAGGGTGAACCACAATCAAAAAAGGATCGGGAGTGGGATATGTCAGTGAGGAATTTTCAAATTAATTGGGCATCAAAGTATCCATTCATTGAACCAATCGAGAATCCAATTAAAGGCGAGCCTCCAATAGAATGCAGGTGTAAGATTTGCACTTGGAAACATAATAAGGAAATTAGGTTGCAGCTAAAATTTGACACCATAGAAAAGCATATGGGTAAAGTTTATGAAAAACAAATGATAGATGGGGTTGAAAAATTAGTGATAAGATGGAAAACAAAGGATGAATGTAAGCATGTGAGGAATGTTGAAGAGTATTATTTTCATGAGAAATTACAGACGAAGCCTGCTGAAGTTAAAGGTTCAATTGAAGCTGTTTTTGCAAAAGCAATGCAAATAGAACAATTGGGAAAAGCTATTTAGTTATGTATTGTTTTTCATATTTTGAGCAGAGGGCGTGCTATGACAGATTTCCCATCAATTAGTGGTTTATTACACTTTTTGAAAGTTCCTGATGGGATGGGGTTTGGTATAGACTAGCCTAGTCTATGCTCCTGGATCCTTTCCTTGGATCACTTGGTGTTCTCCTCACACCCTAGGGTCTCTAGGGCTCCCTTTGCTTGAGGAATCCCCTGACCTTGCCCAATCCACCCACCAATGAGTTGCTATGCTACTGCTAAGGTCTCACCTACTCATGAGACTCAAAACCCCTTACTATGGCTAATAAGGGCTAAGGCTTGTTCGACACTTTTCAAGGTCTTAGAAAGGTTAAATCAGGTCTTAAACCATGTTTTACATCCCTCCATGTGCCCCCAATAAGTTGCTACCTTCATCCTTTCTACCGATTTCACTATTTTGTATTTTTGCTTACAAAACATGGCTACAAGGATTAGGACCAATTAGGCCTCCTAATCGGTCTTCTAGGGCTCCGTCTCACAAATGATGCACAAGCAACCCTAACTCCCAAGATGGACTACCATTCAATTGGCAAGGGCTCAAGGAATTTCTGTGTTTTGGGCCTCCAAGTGGCCGTACAGTGCCTAGGGTGAATTTTGGGGTTTTTAAGGGTTTTGTGGTCTGCCTGAGTCACAGTGAAGGTTTTGTGTGTTAGCCACCTTGTTTGGATTGGAGGAGGCTCCTCCTTCACACCAATGATGCTGCTAACACTCCTCTACAGCTCCTCCAAAGGATGTACTCTCCTTTGTCCAACCTTGCTCTCCAAGACCTCTGCAATCTAACCTCTCCTAACCGGGCACTGTCTAGTCTCACCTAGGAGTGGATCTTTTCCTAACCTTCTTGCATTTTTAAAGGCCCTGCTTGTTTTGTAGTATGGTACAAGGTCTGTACTCTCATTCCCCATGGTTTCATGGTGGTTCCACAACGGGGAATGGAGTTATGTAGCCATTTACACAATCCTGTCCAAAACTGGACAGTAAGAAGACAGTTTACAAACTATTCACAAACACACTCAAACTGCAAGTAAAAACCTACACTAATTTCTTGAAATGAAATTATTTACACCATGAAAAACATTCCACATAGATTTAGATGTTTCTCAATCCATTAACTTTCTTGTTTTCTTCATTCAAACTGATTGGTAACAGTTTTACAGTCTCAGTCTGATCTTTTTGCTAGGGTTGTACAAAGTCTGACATCCAACCCATGAACTTAGGGTTTGTAGGTACTTATACTACCCATACATTGGCCAGTGTGCCACATTTAGGGTTGTCCATGCCAACCTAAGGATTTTGACATCATGGTGGAAAAGTTGCTTGAAAACTTTTAAAAGTTGTCATGCAACTTTTGTAACTTTTGAGCAACTTTCCCAATGTTGCTCTTCATGACTCCTAGACCCACAATGGGCCAACCTAAGGACACCACCATGATATGAAGGACCCCTAAACACCTCCAGGACACACATACCCTCCATTTTCAAGAAAATCACTATCTTGACTTATGACCCCTAAGATCTCCTCTAGGACCCTACCTAGGACCTATGAGCACATCGCTCATTATTTTATGTACAATGGCTTCTAAAGAAGCATAACACCAAATAGACAAAGAAAGAGAAAGAGTCTGGAAGGGTGCTCCTGCACCAATTCCTAACTATCCTAATAGATACTGGTCAGTAAACAGTGGATGGGAATGGGCAAGTTGTCTTGCTGAGGTTGAAAAAGAAGATGTATAGGAAAAAATAAGAGAGTCAAACTTCATTGCATTTTCTTTAGACGAAGTTACCGCAGTAGACAATACTTCATGGGTATGCATGCATGTTTATACTGTAGAGAATCATACCCGCCAACCTCATCTACTATCTATTGCTAAAATGAAGGAGAGTACGACAACGGAAAATTTATTTCAACTAGTAAAGAGAAGTTTAATTGAATATGGAGGTATGGATGACATGACGGTAGCCAAAAAATTGGTTTGTGTTGGAGCAGATGGAGCTTCAGTAATGCAAGGTCATAGGAACGAACTTTGTACAAAGATTGAAACTTCATTTGTATCGTACATTACTGCAATTCACTGCATGGCTCATAGAATGAATCTAGCTTTTGGAATTGTGAGCAAGTTTGCTTCGGTTAAAAAAATTGAAATTTTAATCAGAGAGCTCTACTCACACTTCTGTCGAAGTCCCAAGTGATTTATGGAATTTCAAAACTTTGCTGATGGATTAATTGATAGGAACAAGCTTCTCAAGGATAATGATACCAGATGGATCTCTTTGGATGGTCCAGCGCATCGAGTGTTTTCAGAATATCCATCCTTGATTGGACTATTTCACACAACTCGCGACGAATCAGATCAACCAAAATTTCTAGAACTTCTTGGCAGGTTAAGTAATTTAGAGACACTCTTAACTTTAGCAGCTCTTCTGCCCATGCTAGAGGAAATGAGGAATATTATGAAGGCTGCCCAAAAAAGAGCTCTGTATATTGCAGAATATGCTACACTACGTAAGATGACATGCCTGACCCTCGACAATCTCTATCGAAATCAACCAGCACTATCTGATGAAAAATTTGTTAAGTGGCAGACACTCACAGATTTGAACAATCCTGATAACTTTTTACAAATCGGTGCAGAGGGGGAGGTATGTGCCAATGTATGGGGAGTTGAGATACCAATGCACTTCTATGCCACGGTCGACCCCAAGGAACTAGGAAAGCGCCCCTGGAAGAAACTAGAAAGAGTTACAAAGGAAGATTTCGACAAGATTGTTGAGACTGTAACTACTTCTGTGAAGAAAATTGCATATGATCTTTCCTTACAAATTAGAAGCAGATTCCCTCCTGACAACCTACTCAAAGCCATGTCTATTATGTTTCCTCATTATTGGAGCCTCAAGAGTGCCTCTGATTTTTGAAGTAAGCTACTGACTCTGGTAAAACAATTTTGTATTTCCAGAGAATTTAATGGAATAACTATAAATGGAATATTAGATGAAACTCATCTTCGAGAGCAATTAGCTCGTTTTGCATACACTATGAAAGAACAATATGTCAAAATGGATAACCCCCACAAAGAGGGATCAGTAACAAGGGTTTGGAAATATATAGCTGAGAACAAAACCTTGCGTGATTCAATGCTAGAATATGTGAAGCTTGCTGATTTATGTCTTACCATGATATTCGGTTCGGTGGAAGATGAGAGAGTTTTTAGTGCTTTGGGGTTCCTAAAATCAAAGCTAAGAAACAAACTAGACAAAAATTTGGAAAATTGCTTGAGGCTCTATACATCTAGGTATGATGTCCACACTTTTCCTTACAATAGGGCACTCCAAATCTGGAGGTCCAAATGTGAAAGAAGAGGTTTGGGCAACACTTCAAACCAAAGTGCCAGTGGGACTACTAGAGCTACTGGTAGCATTGAGATGCAGTTCGGCAAAGATATGCAGACTCAGACTCAGAGTGAAGAAACCACAGACGGGAATCAAGAAAGCACTGAATTTGATGAGGATGAATGGCAACTGTAATAGTAAGAGATTGGTATTTATTAATCTTATTACTGTATCTCATCATTCATATTACAAAAGCATATTAATTTTTGCAATTAGAATTTAATATTGATTTGTAATTATATTTTTCAACTTTCTATTTCCAGATTTAAAATAGCATAATTAAAAAAAAACCATAATGTGTTTATTGATATAGAGATGTTTATTGTTCATTTATACATGTTTGAGTCTCAAATCTGTGTGATACATTTCATAACCATATGATACAATTCATTCAATAGTAATACACATGTCGAGAACTTAGATTTTCATTAATTCTTTCAAAATATAGCCATATGATACAATTCATTCAATAGTAATACACCAAATTCCAATCTATCTGATTCTCCATACCAATTGCAATAAGTGAATACAAAGTTTCAGAACCCTTTGCAAATAACCTTGAATTCCCTTTTATAGAAACAAGAGAGCAACAATAGCAACAACTCCTATGTGATTCTCCAATGTCCATGCAAAAGTGAATACAAAGTTTCATAAGTAAAACCCTTTGCAAAATTGCAAATGACCCTGAATTCCCTTTTATAGAAACAAGGGAGCAACAACAGCTTCAGGTCGAATTGCAAGTTTGTAACATGTGAACACTGAACATCAAAATCACAAACTCAACACATATTTATATGGCCATCACAGGCCGTATTAACAATTTAACATTTGCTACATGTTTGATGTCTCTTGTTCAAAAAACAGAGTTCAAAATTAAATATTAATTCATGCCATGACAAATTAAACATAGATAATAGCAGTGCCTAAAACATACTAATCATAAATAGAGAAATGCATAAATGTTAAAGCAAGGGAGAATTTGAGAATACAAATTTACTGGCTGAAGTTTTGCACTGTGCATCATAGATTCATAGATTGGATTAGCAAAATAGAAATAGCGAGTGTTGTTTTTTTCCTATTCATAAAATAGATTCATAGGCCGGATTAGCAAAATAGCATTAGCTAGTGTATCATAGATTCATAGGCTGGATTAGCAAAATAGCAAACAGAAAAAACATAAAAATTTGAAATTAAGAATAAATGAAGAAAATTGTGCAATACATACTATGATTCTTAAGAATTTTGTGCCAGTTTTTGTAGGGTGCTCCACTCTTCGTCTAATGGAAGGTCAATATTTTGTAAACTATGGAAAGTCAACTCCAACTATGTCAACATTCCATATTTATAAGATTTACTTGATATCACTGTTTCATCCAATACCATATTTAGAGTTGTAAATGGTTGGATGAATTCCAGAAAGCTTTTGGGAGTTGTGTCCTTTGGAAGCAAGTCTAAATCAGACTTCATTTTTATCTCCATGATTTTTTTGTAAGTTTCTTCTGCAATGAATTTATTTGATGTGTCAACAAGCTTAGGCAAACCAAGTTTAATCAAATTATTTTTCATTTCTTGCAGCTTCACTATCTTTTTTCCACAACTGTCCATAACTTCTGATGTTTCCCTTAGCTTCTGGCATTTTTGAATGATAGATGATGTCTTAATTGTGGCATCAATGCGGCTCTTAATTCTCTTGGATGCCAAGTAGCTGTCACTGGAACTGTAGAATACTTTCAAAATCTTTTTTGCTATTTCCTCTTTTGAATAAACATGTGTGCTCTTCTCATAGTGCCCTTTGATTTTTATAAAAAATTGTCTCATACTTTCAGTCAATTGAAACCATTCACACAACTTCTCACTACTCTGCATTATTCGTCGCCAAATGTTTTCTTGTATATACTTCGTTGTATTTTTCATATTGTCTTTCAAACTATCCTCCAAAGTTTTTATTTTATCATTTGCATTGTGCAAGTCTTCTTTTATTTGTGCACATTTTTTTCTTTCTTCTTCTACTTCCTCTTGCAAATATTTTTCTTTTTCCTTCCCATGATCTAATAGGTCCTATAACTTTCTGATTTCTGCGGCAGCAGACTCATAACTTTTGTATAATTTTTGAAAACTGGCTTTTTCCTCAACAATTTTTTTTACTGCTTTTAGCCAGTTTTTCAGTCAGGTCCTTCAATTCTGCATCCTTCATCTCCTGCTCTGCAATTTCTACTGCAGAGCCCGAATTTTTAATCCTTTTCTATAAATCATTGCACTTGCTATCTACTGCTTTCCTCCTTGATTTTTCATTTTCCAGGTCTGCCTGTAACTTTTCTATTAGTTTCTCCAGTTTATTTTTTTCTCTCTCCACCTTTAGCAGTGAAGTGTAGACCACTTCGTTAGTCCTTTTTGACACACTAATTTTGTCCACATTATGTACTTTGGAAAAATCCATTTGGAGGGTGCTAACTTGAAATTGAGAGGGATCTATCTGACTGTGTGGTGGATTTTTATCTTTAGATGTGTTTGGGGGCATAACAACCATGAACTCCATCATATCTTTCTGTGGGTCATATGTTGGAAATACCCTGTTCCTTGTAGGATGTTCGTTTACAACTTCAGACATGGAATTCCTATGAAATGCTTTCTTTTTTTCTTTATTTGCTTTTGTTGTGTATTCATATTTTTCATAGTAATCACGAAATTGAAAATCTGGGCTTGTTGAAGCAATTGAATGTTTGAAAGGTGACATAGGAATACCATAGGCTCTAGTTCCACTCATTCCTGTGGTTTTAACTAATGCTTGATGAGGATTACCAATAGCAGTTCCTGATGCTGTCCCACTCCCACTGACACTTTCATGTGTAGTTTTCATAGTCTGTTGAGGTGTGTGATCTGGAGCTGCAAATGATTGATTTGTAGTGTCAGTGGCACTTGATATAGGATTTTCAATAGTATGAGATTGAGTATCTACCTATAGTGGCCTCTTGTGAGAGATTTTTTGTTGTTGCCCTTGTCCAACAACAAGACAACTTGTATTAGTAGTAGTACCCATGCCAACCCCACCAATCATAGCGACACTTGACTGAACATTAATAGGAATACTATCCCCAGATTCCCCACCAGTGGCAGTGGCACTTGATTCACCACCAATGGGAATACCATGATGTGGTGGTGGTTGTGGATTTGAACCTGAAACAAATGTAGGTGGACCCTGAGTGTAATGAGTAGTACCTATCCCTGATGAATGTGAAGAATCAAGTCTAATGACTAGTTTATAAGGACCATTTGATTTTGACTGTGATGGAAGTTGCACCTAAAGTGGATACCAAATTCCCTCTCCTCTGGTACCTAGACCACCACCTTCAAAACCCATTTTTTCCACAAGGTTTGCCCCTTTTCTATATTTTTCTTTCATGGACTCACTAACTCCACCTAATATTTTAGGGACTATAGTAGTTGTTGGAGGGGGCAACCTCATACTCATCATCATCACCTTCAGTCCTGCCATGTTCCATATCCCAAAATTTGCTAAACTCTGCATCCTCTTCGATGCTCTCAAATTCTGCACTTATCTTTGGTTCACCGAGATTCCTCCTCATAGTCCAAAAATCCTTTATTTTGGTTTGAGTGAAATAATTCTCTTTACATTCGTGCATAATTGATTTGGGAATAGTTTTTTTATATAGATTAGCAGATTTTAGGTAGAAATTGTAGGACCTCCTATTTTGGATGCCCTGGCCCTCCTTTGTTGTCCTCTCTGTGTGCATTTGCAATGCCATAATTTATGATGAAATTTATTCTGTTGAAATGTTATTGTCAGCTGCAATTTTCTCCATCTCTTTTTTAACCTCATCCCAGGAGTCCTTGTTTCTAAGCTTTTCTAGCAATGGCTTACTTTCATGTTGACATAACGCTGAAGAGTTCCCATTTTTCTTAAGCCTTGCTTGAATTGCACTGATTGGATCATACTGCCGGAGACCCTCATCACCAAAGTTAAAAAATGTCAAGAAATCATGTGCCACAATGAATGCTTTTCTCTCAAATGTGAACCCTCCACATGAGAAAGGCAAGGAAGGAAATATGCTCTTCTTTTGCTGACCATGGAAGTGTCTATCTGTGCTCTCTAATTGTCGTACATACTCTAATGCAAATACCCTTTATGTCACATGTATTGGAAGTCTGTATGGTTTTACTGTCGATCCATAAAACCTTAACATAGTGAATTCTTCCATAAAGAACCAGTCGGCCAATTCTATTTGACTTCCGAGTTGAATGCAATCTCTACAAGACACAGGCAACCTAGGCATTGGAGTGCTTGTAATTTCATTATAAATTGGTGCCAAAAAGAAGTCTACAAAATGGTTGTTGTTCTTTCTGTTATCATGCATCCTTATCTTTGGGGTCCAATCATATATTGGACACTCTGTTCTCTTCCCAGTCTTCTCATCAATCTTATAGCTCACAATTTGAAGCTTGTTGGTCTCAAATATTGCACGATACTTGGATTGAAGGAGATAGCACAAGTAGGATGAGAACCTAAATGTCTTACAGGAACCTTTTTTGATCATTAGTAACTATTTTTGCATGGATTTTACAATGTGCTCAATAAAATTATATCTTACTGGATGACCTGCACAATGGATATTATAAATCAATTCAAGAAGGCTTGCACCCACTTCCCTATCATTTTCCAATCCCAGGCAAAACGACAGCAGGGAAATAGTGTCCCCAACCCATGGAACAAAAATTTTAGAATCATAAGGAGGCTTATGATTCTGATCCAACACAATACCAATACCAATCTTTATTAGAGCTTTGATAAATGAATCTCTGCGACTTGGAAAGATAGGGTGAGAAAGGAAAGGGCTAAGAAAATTCTGTGAATAACTACAATGGTGACTCAATTCTATATATAGATAGATCCATCAAAATAAACCAATTCATCTTAATAACACCATTCTCAACTTTGGGAAAATGGTGCAATATCATTTTCACTTATCTTAGAGTGAGAAGACACATGTGAAGAAAAAAATCATGATAAAATAATCCATCAATGTCATGTTATATAGTAGGAGGACAATTAGTTAACTATGGAAGAGTTATGTAGTGAGAATCAAAAGAGAAGTTTGAGGGATTGAGCGTTGGTTAGATTAAACTTGTTTGTGGTCTAGTGTAATATTTAAGTTTTTGACACTCTTACAAACAATATGATCAAAATAAAGAGATTGGGTTGTGAGGCTGATAAAATGTTATATGAAGGTTTCATAAAGAAACCAAAATTGTCGATGAATGTTTTTTTTTTTTAAAGAGTTTAATAATGAAAATTTGTTTCTAAAATCTATTAGATTTATAAATGAAATTATTTTTCTACACCATTGTAGCATAAATCTAGTATTTTATTTAAATTTCTCCTTTAGAATTTTTTCTTATTATTTTAATAAAAAACAATAAAAAGTAACTAAACTATCCTAGAAGAATGTAGGGAAAATTTATTTCACTAAGTTATACATAGTAGAATAGAAAATACAAAATGAAATGGAATGTAAAGATAAAACTTAGAGCTCTCTATTGAGTATGTCTACATGATGTGTGGATATTTGCAAAATGTGTTCTCATTTGTAATAATGACATAATGTTGGATGCTTACATCATGAAACTTGCAGTTTACATAAAATAATACCTTTTTTTGAAAAATAGAATTAAATTGAAGAACCAAATCCTGAATCAAGTGTAATGCCACCAATATGCCTCATGACCCTCATAAAGGTGCTGCTACAAATTAAATTCTCAAGTTCTTCTTCACAGTCTTGTATCACAGACACCAAATTATTGGACAACCATCCACTAGGTTGTATTTTCCCTTGTAAGGGTATAATTCTTGATCACAATCTTGTGAACTCTCTAAACAGCCATCCATATTGAGATCTAGACCAAACCCCTTACTATTCTCTAAAAATTAAACTTTGCAATACACATATTCTTCGAATCCATGAACATCTACAAGAAATTAAAGAAATAAATGCTTCTTTGCAGAACATAAGTCATCAAAATTGAATAGGCATGAGAAATTTTATTGCATGTTCAAGGTTTGTGTGTTGGTAGTGTGTTGCCACCAGTCTAGCTATGAAGAAATCTCTAGTTTGCTAAGGGAAGTTGTCAAAGTTGAAAGGATGAATTCAAGCCAGCTATCAATGCAAAAGCTATAAAAAAGGTGGAGAAAAGTTTGAAGCTACTTGTAGAAAAGGTGAGGCCTATCTTCCAAGGATATCAAAGTCACATTAGAAGATCTCACAAGTTATGTCAAGCTTGAAATCACCTATGAAAAGGTGAAGCCCTCAAATTTGTGTTAGAAGAGAGAATTGTTTTTTTTGAACCAAAAAAAAAAAAGAGAGAGAAACCCTCTACAAGAGGAGAGAATTTTGCAACTTTTGTGAAAGCCACATAAATTAGTCTTATCCACCATCCTAATGTGTGAGGGATTTAGATCCAAATTGTAGAAAAGATTTGAAGTAATTTAAGCTAAACAATGTGCAGTCCAAGTGGAGATCATAGAAATCTTATAGTGGTTGAAATTAAGGGGGAGAATGTTTGTATGTTAATTTACCCATGATGCATGAATTCAACTATAGTTTTTCTAGATGATATAAAAATAGGATTTCTAAAAATAGAATGAAGTAAAACTCTAGTTTGAGGAGCTAAAATTAAGCGATTTAAAAATAGAATTAAGTTGTTAACTATAGTTAAGCATGTGTGTTCTTCTTTTTTTAGTTGTTCAATGATTTGTCTATGACCTCTATCTAAAGAAGCATATTGTAATGAAATCTTGGGCTTTGATCATTATAGATCACTTGACCCTTGATCACACAATCAAGAAGCTTGCAATCTCAATTTGAATGAATATAAAGTTTTATTTTCTTTCTAAAGCAATTATGTATGTTTTTTTTTTATCAAGAAGCTTGTAATCCCAATTTGAACAATATAAAGTTTTATCTACTTTCTAAAGCAATTCTATGTATTTATCTTTTTATTTTCTTCAAATCCATAGCTCATGGCCTTTGTAGTAAAGATTAATCTACAATAAAATGTTTAGTACAAAACACAAAGGCCTCTTATTAATTTCTTATTGTTGGTATGTGCCTATATAGGATCCCACAACCTTTTTAGATTTGAAGCCCATCATTAGATGTAGGTTCATGAGCATTCCTCCAAAATAGGAATCTAAGTGCCATGACCCATAAAACTATGGACAGTGATGCATAAAGAGGTATTGATTTGTAAAATGGTCTCCCCAAGGAAAGGAACAAAAAGGAGATTATAGAGATATTAAAGATTCTTTGAGCAATTAGTTTTGGCTTGAAATAAAGATGCACTCGACTTATAAAAAGAGTCAAAGAAAATGTTGAACCATGGCTAGGAAGGGTAAGTCATAGCCTTCCCACTTGCATAGAAATAAACTCTGCAAGCTTTCTTGAAACCTGATTAAATCCCTTCTCAAATATAGGTGCCAAGTATCCTTGTTCAAATATTGGTTAGCATGCTTATGCTAGACAAACATAAAAAATGAACGTAGACCTCTACCAAATACTCAGATAGATAGGAAAAAAATTCAACCTTTCATTTCATGATGAGGAAAGATGCCTTTCTTGAATTTTCTCTCTATTGTCATTGTCTAAAATTGCATTCTCCTGCAAAGTAAAAATCAGTAAAATATAGTCAATTGCATGCTCTTGAACAACAATAAAAGTATACAATTTTTAACAACAATAAAAGAATGCAATTGATTTCTTTCTCCATATGAGCTATTGTTTGATTGACATATATAATAGATATTTTACACATAAAAATCAGTAAAATACAGTAATAATTCACTTAAATATAATGAGACAACATATGTAGAGGCCAATCTTATGTTTTATTGTTGCAAAAGGTGTGTTCATAGAAGTATATTACCAAAAAAAACTAATACTTTGAAAATAGAAATTTACATACAATTTTCAGTCCCAATAATCATTTTTTTAATTACAAAACAATATCTCTTGTTGGAAGAAATTTTTTAGTTACAACACTTGGCATAGAATTTCAAGAACTAAGAAAAAAATAGAGATAACATAGGGATGCATCTATGAAAAAAACAAATGCTAGAAAAGACTATTTCCACTTATTTGAGCACCTAGGAGTAGTGGTTGTTGAGGTGTATGTTAGGATAATTGGTGGACAACTGAGAGGGGGGGTGAATCAGTTGTCAATAGATTATATTAATTAAACCACTTTATAACCTTTTACTGGAGCACATAAACATTGAATACTAGAATAGCAGAAACAGATACCGGTAAGCAATAAAATTTAAGAATGAAACATAGAATTAACATAATGCAACCATACCACATAACACCATCATTTGTACATGGAAAACCTGGTAAAGGGAAAAACCACGGTGGGAAGCCTACCAACAGTCAGATGATACTTCCGCAAAAAGTATGTGATACAATGAGGGGCCTGCACATGCAGGAAGGCACACTACCTAGAGCGTACTACTCATTACAAAGGAGTCTCATTGACTACAGAGATGTTATAACCACCTCAAGATAATTGGACAACAATCCAGAAGAATGAACTGCCAGAGATAGCATCTACCATGTCTGATTACAGTCCCAGTTAAGCTCAATACTAGAGGCCTTTGACCTCTTACTTAAACCCAATTCGATCACCTATGATCGACCAAATCTCCTTCGCATATGATATTACATTATATGACCACGACACTACCACCACGATCTACAATGAGATCTTACATCAATTTATACAAACCCTAAGGCCTAAACCAATTAGGTCAGCCACCTAAAAGATATTACAATAAGATCATTACATACATCCATATTACAATGATATGCCATGTCATCTTAAGACCAAAACAAAAATAACCAATCCATAAAACATCCCGGTAACATTTAGAGAACATGTTAACATGACACCAGTCCATAACCTAGATAGGTACTAGACCTAATCTAGGTCCACCATGCCAAAGCAATATCTCCAATCAGTCGAGGCATGATCAAGGATCACCTTCTGCATCTTGAGTTCTGTCTAGAAGCCGCACAAACACCACTTATGCATTTTGTCAAAGATTCTCAGTGAAAGATTTGCCTGTTAAACCTTAAACCCTTACCAATAACACAAGATCTTCTACCGGTAACCATAACCTATCTGCCAGTAACCAGCCATAACAGCTAGTGTTGACATCAATGACAAAACATCAATGCAACACATAATCAATTCCTCCATATCGCCAACAATCTCCGCCTTTGGCATTGATGGCAACACTAGATGTAAAAAACATCTAAGTACCAAGAAATGCCAAACAAGTCTCCCCCTGTGGAAGACAACCAACAATCTCCTACACATAGCTCTGAATATCAATAATTCTCCCCGCGTGAATAATATCTCTATAAAGCTCTAAATTTATTTTTCACATCACTATCTCTCCCCCTTTGAAATCAATGCTAGAAATCTGACAAAAATATCAAAGCAAGAATATAAGCCTCTGAATCTCAAAGCTGACTACTCCCCTTGAGTAGTAGCATCACTACATCAACCCAGAGCAAAGGATAAAGTTGATGATGCATGTACCGGACTGATGATCTACTCCATCAATTAAGTTTCTATAGGAGGGGTAGATATCCCTAACCTATCTCTCAAATACTCAAATGATTCCTTAGACAATGGTTTAGTGAATATATTTGTAATTTGTTCTTTAGTGTTCACATAAACAAATTTGACTCCCTTTTATTCCACCTTGTCCTTTAGAAAGTTATATTTTATGGATATGTGTTTCATCTTAGAGTGAAATACTAGATTTTTAGACATGTCAATAGCTGCAGAGTTATCACAATAGATAACTACCAGTTCACTACAATTTACCTTGATATCCTTCAACATTTGCTTCATCCACAAGACTTGAGTGCAATTAGTTGTTGCTGCAACATATTCAGCTTCTGTAGTAGATAAAGAAATGCATGACTATTTTTTGCTGATACATGAAACCAATTTATTTCCAAGAAAGAAAGCTCCACCAGAAGTGCTCTTCTTGTCATTAGTATCTCTTTCCCAATCTAAATATGTATATGCACCTAAAGTGAAGTTATCATCTCTAGAATACCATAAGCCATATTTTGTTGTTCCTTGCAAATACCAGAATATCCTCTTTACTGCACATTCATGATTTTCTTTATGATTACTTTGATATCTCGATACAATACTTACTGCATTCATAATATCTCGTCTAGTCTGAGTTAGATATAACAAGCCACCAATCATAGACTTATACCTTATTGAATTTACCAGTGCAGATGTATCTTTGATAGATAATTTCTCACTTGTCACCATAGGAGTACTTACTGGTTTGGAATTATCCATACCAAACTTCTTCAACAATTCCCTTAGATAATTAGTTTGACAGATAAAGATGCCTTTGTCATTTTGAGTAATCTGCAAAACTAAGAAAAATCTCATCTCACCAATCATGGACATTTCAAATTCATTCTTCATATTATTAGAGAATTCCATGCACAATTTATCTTCACCTCCAAAAATGATATCATCAACAAATACTTCAATAATCAGAATATTATCATCAGTGATCTTATAATATAAATTACTGTCAGCTCTACCTTTAGTAAAACCAAGCTTCAAAAGATATTTATCCAACCTTGCATACCAATCTCTAGGAGCTTGTTTCAATCCATATAAAGCTTTCTTAAACCTACAAACCATATCTTTATCATCTGTCAGTGAAAATCAATCAGGCAGCTCAATGTATACCTCTTCCTCTTCCTCAAGTTCACCATTCAAAAATAAACATTTAACATCCATTTGATAGACCTTATGGTTCTTATAAGCTGCATAGGCAAGAAATAGTCTAACTACTTCAATTCTAGCTACAGGTGGAAATGTCTCACCATAATCAATTCCTTCCATTTGAGAATATCCTTTACAAACCAATCTAGCCTTTTTTCTTACAACTTGACCATCCTCATTTAGTTTATTTCTAAAAACCCATTTAGTTTCAATAACATTCTTATTTTTAAGTCGGGGAACTAAAGTCCAAGTCTCATTCTTCTCTATCTGATCTAATTCATATTCCATAGCCTTTAACCAATGTTTATCTTTATAAGCTTCAATAATAGGTGTCGGTTCAATTTGAGAAATAAGACATACCTCTTGATTTGCTAGTCTTCTTCTTGTCATAACTCCCTTGTTCCTATCTCCAATGATTTGATCTTCAGAACGATTTAACCTTACATACCTTGGTGTCTTCTGAACTTCAAGTTCACTGTTCTGATCATCAGTCACAGTTGAATTTTTTGATTGTACCGGTGTAACTATCTCAGTGTCTTGTACTGGGTGAGGCATTGTTGGTTTAGTTATGCTCATCTCCACTGTCCATTCCCTGTCATATGATGTAGATTGATTTTTGTATTGCTCATCCACTTTCACATTTACGCTCTCGACAATTTTCTGCAATCTTTTGTTATAACATATATATGCTTTGCTTTGAATTGAATATCCAAGAAATATCCCTTCATCACATCTAGGATCAAACTTCCCAATTGAATCATTCCTTTTGATATAACATTTACTTCTAAAAAATCTGAAATATTTAACAATAGGTGTATGTCCAAACCATAATTCATAAGGGGTCTTATCGGTTTCACCTTTGATGTGAACTCTGTTGAATGTGTAGACAGATGTACTCAATGCTTCTCTCTAGTAGATGTGAGGAAATTTGGCTTCCATCATCATGGTTCTTGTTGCATCCAAAATGGTTCTATTCTTCCTTTCCACTACTCCATTCTGCTGAGGAGTCCGGGGTGCAGATAATTGTCTCCTAATTCAATTTGCATCACAATAACTGTTAAATTCATGAGAAGTGAACTCACCCCCTTGATCTGATCTCACACATTTTATTTTCAACCCAGTTTTTTTTCCACCTTTGCTTTAAAGATCTTGAATTTCTCAAAGGCTTCAGACTTCTCCCTAAGAAAAGTCACTTACATCATTCTAGAATAGTCATCAATTATTAGCATGAAATACCTATCACCTTGAAAGCTTCTAGTCCCTGCTGGACCACATAAGTTAGTGTGAATCAAATGAAGAACATCATTAGATTTATCATGTATGCTCTTAAAATAAGTTCTAACTTTCTTTCCAAATTGACATTCCTTACATACCAGATTATAAGGCTTTATAATCTTAGGTATATCCCTAACTACCTTTGTTGAACTGGTCTTAACAATACAATCAAAATTAACATGACACAGCCTCTTATTTCATAGCCAACTCTCATCAATACGAGAAATCAAACATGTCTTATTACCAGTGTTCAAGTGAAAGATATTACCTCTAGCCTGAGTATCGGTTGCAATCTCCAAACCAGTTTTGTTAATGATTTTGCATTTTCTGTCTTTAAACTGAAGCTAAAATCCCTTGTCCACCAATTGACCAACACTTAAAAGATTATGCTTTAAACCTTCTACGTAATAGACATTATCAGTCTTATGCTTGCCATCCAAAGAAATAATACCTCTACCTTTGATCATACATGCTTTGTCATCTCCAAATCTAACTTGACTGCCATTGTATTCTTGCAGGGACAAAAATTTTCTTTTATCTCTAGTCATATGATGTGAGCATCCACTATCAGTTATCCATTCATCCTTGTCTTCAACTTTTGTTGCCAGTGCCTTTTCTTCATTCTTGATAGCCGTTTCCAGTTCATCTTCCTTTAAAGCATAGAACACCCATTCCTTTCCATTGCTAGATCCACTATCAGAGTCTGTTGTCGGTTCATCCTCAGAGTCATCACTTACTCCTTCCTCATCCACTATGCAGCATTGTTTTCTTTTCTTGAATCTATATCTGTTCTGATTAGGCTTAAATCATTTCTTAACTCTTTCTCAAAATCTTGCATTCCTTTCAGGACATCTAGATGCAAAATGACCAATCTTATTACATGCAAAACATTTAAAAGGTGTTTTTCCTTCATACTTACTTCCTGTCGGTCCTTTAGGTACTCTTCTAGGAAATAAGGCTTCAAGTTGCTCAAATTCTTCATTCTCTTTCCTCATATCTTCCAATTCCTTTTCATATAAGGCTTTCCAATCACTTTTTTTGGTAGATGATGATGCATGAAAAACAGGTTCAAACTTTGCAGCTCTAGAAGGTCCAAATTCTTCAAGCTCAAAAGAAAATAATTTCCCAATTAGAATGTCTTTGTTAACTAAAGTGTTTGGCATTGTTCTCAGTTCATTAATTGTACTTGCCTTCATCTTGTAAGCCGGTGGAAGGGCTCTCAAGACTTTGGAAAATATTTCATCTTCACTCAGAGATCCTCCACAACATTGAATTCCCATGACAATCTCATTTACTCTTTTCATAAATAAAGAAATTCTTTCATTATCTTCCATCTTTAAGTTCTCATACCTTACTCGATAACCATCAAGTTTAGCAATATTGATAGTAGGATCACCTTTATTTAGAGTTCACAATTTATCCCACATAACTTTTGCAGATGATTTATCAGTCAATCCCATGATTTGTTGATCAATGAGTGAACACAAGAGGGCTTCTCTAGCTCTACAATAATTTTCAATATTCTTGTCTAGGTTTGCAGGAGCAGGATTGCCAGATGTCGGATCATAAGGTGTATATCCTTTCTCAGTGATCTCCCAAATATCCTTGCCAATACATCTAAGATGAGTCTCCATTCGGATTTTCCATGTCCCATAATTTGTTCCATCAAGCTTAGCGATTTCTCTTCTAAAAATAGTTGCCGGTGGATTTGAAGTATTAGTTGCCATAGGATCTACCTCAAGCAGTTAAGCTTCTGCAAAAGAGGAGTAAAGCTCTGATACCAATTATTAGGATAACCAGTGGATAACTGAGAGGGGGGGGGGTGGTGAATCAGTTGGCAACATATTATATTAATTAAACCACTTTATAACTTTTAACCGGAGCACATAAACATTGAATACCGGAATAGCAAAAACAGATACCAGTAAGCAATAAAACTTAAGAATGAAACATAGAATTAACACCATGATTTGTACATGGAAAAAATGGTAAAGGGAAAAGCCATGATGGGAAGCCTACCCATAGTCAAATGATACTTCTCCAGAAAGTATGTGATACAATGAGGGGCCTACAAATGTAGGAAGGCACACTGCCTAGATCGTACTACTCATTACAAAGGAGTCTCACTGACTACAAAGATGTTATAACCACTTCAACATAATTGGACAACAATCCAGAAGAATGAAGTGCTAGAGATAGCAGCTACCATGCCTAATTACAGTCTTGGTTAAGCTCAATACCGGAGGCCTTTGACCTCTTACTTAAACCCAATTCGATCACCTATGATTGAGTAAATCTCCTTCACATACGATATTACATTCTACGATCACGAAACTACCACCACGATCTAGAATGAGATATTACATCAATTTATACAAACCCTAAGGCCTAAACCAATTAGGTCGGCCACATAAAAGATATTACAATAAGATCATTACATACATCCATATTACAATGATATGCCATGTCGGCTTAAGACCAAAACAACAATAACCAATCCATAAAACATCCCGGTAACATGTAGAGAACATGTTAACATGATACCAGTCCATAACCTAGATAGGTACTGAACCTAATCTGGGTCCACCATGCCAAAGCGATGTCTCCAATTATTCGAGGCACAATCAAGGATCACCTTCTACATCCTGAATTCCATCTAGAAGCCGCACCAACACCACTTATGCATTCTTTCAAAGATTCTCAGTGAAAGCTCTACTGGTTAAACCTTAAACCCTTACCAGTAACACAAGATCTTCTACCAGTAACCAAAACCTGTCTGCCGGTAACCAACCATAATAGCTAGTGTTGACATCAATGACAAAACATCAATGCAACACATAATAAATTCCTCCATACTTTGAGTTGTAAGTGTCTTGGGTCAGATGTAACTAAAATAAGCCATTAAAGTCCCCTTTAACTACTTCAAAACTTGTGAAAAAGGTTTCATACTGCTATCTACATGTGCTTCTATCCTTAAGAAGTCTAAGTTATGCAAGTGAAAAAAAACAAGTAAGAATCATAACTACTCCATTTTACTTTGTAATATTCACGATTTTTCTATTTAACTTCATTCCTTGCACCATACCCACTATCTTGTAGCATACTTTGTTTTATTTTTAAAATTATTTGATATCATGAGATGATTTTCCTTCTTGACTATATCATTTAGTGTGCAT
This sequence comes from Cryptomeria japonica, assembly GCF_030272615.1. Taxonomy (NCBI): domain Eukaryota; kingdom Viridiplantae; phylum Streptophyta; class Pinopsida; order Cupressales; family Cupressaceae; genus Cryptomeria; species Cryptomeria japonica. The sequence continues at coordinate 2,277,372 of NC_081409.1, forward strand.
GGATGGTACTAGTCTTTATCACTTTTGTTTAATTTTCTTTTGGTCTAATGAGGCCTTAGCAATTAAAAACTCTAGACTATCTTCTATCCAACTGTACATGCATGCTCTTATAGTCTAGTAACAATTCCACCTTAATCAATACATTCACAATCATATATTTAATCATAATAATTTTTAACAGAACTTTCCCTCTATCACTTATTACCTTGATTCGTTGGGTGTTTTGTTGAACATGTTCTTACTCTCTTGGTTAATTATCCCTTTATGACTATTCATGCTCTGAAGTATTGTCTTTCTCTTTATAGGACTATCCATGACTATCATACCTTGATCATGATTTTCTTGTAGCCCCTTTAGAACAATGTACCTTGGTATTTAACTACCATGGTTACCCTTTCATCCCAATGACTTACTAAAGTAATCCCTTATTGACATATTGAAATGTATTGCACTCATCATCTAGAATGCTACTATCCTCAATCTTCTACCTAACTATCATTTCTCTTGAACACCTTTCACTACCATAAATATCTTATGTGTAGATGTGTTTGAATAGGACTATCTCTTTCATTTGAAATCTATGACATAATGTAGACATGATTTTTCACCAACCCTTCATTCAATATACATATAAATATACACATATACATATACATATACATATACATATACATATACATATACATATACATATACATATACATATACATATACATGTACATGTACATATACATATACATATACATACATACATACATACATACATACATACATATAGTGTCTATGTGTGTGTGTATGTATATGTATATGTACATACACATATATAAATATGTGTACATGCCTATGTAGATATATATACATACATATGTAGATATACACATACATATGTACATGTACATATATGTGTACATGTATATTGTCCTAAATGCATCTACATAAAAAAATCATAATATTATTTTATTACTCAATAGTTATTGTATTTTATGTAAGATTTATTTTACATTTGTGTGTATGTATGCAACGCCCCTAAATTATAAATACCCAAAATTTTCTCTAGATCATATTTTTAAGTGAAACAAAGTAGAATCAAAGATACCTTTCACTCTGATTAAGGCCCTACAAACAAGCTAGGAAATTGACAATCATAATTCATAAAATATATCTCTTTAATTAAGAATCATCAAGCATATATTAGAAATATACATCTAATAGCAAGATTGCTTAAATCAGTTTGAGAAGGTTCAATCATAGTAGAGATAAGATAGTATGACTCAACAAGGTGCCCTAGATATCCTCTACCCTAGGCCCAAGAGCAGACATACCATCCCTATTGACCTCATGTTGCCCATGTCATCCATATGAGGTGGAGTACCTAGTGAGGTGTCCTATAACTAATCCCTAATCCCCTCAATCTTGCCACTTCTCTCCTACTTCCATGATTGAACATTCATAATGCATTTATTTACCATGATAAAGAGCATGAGCAGTATTCAAAATCTAAGGTGCCTTGGAAGTCCATCATTTCACCAATGGTCCTCAACCATCTCTTTATGAGGTGCCATACCTAGTGACAAATATTTCACTGTTTCCCCTCCTTGCACTCCCTTCCTTGCACATGATCGATAAGTGTATGGATATTTAGATTCAAACATATTTCTGATTGCATCATAAACAATATTACTTCTTCAAACCACATTAATCTTCTCTCACCATAATATAACTGCACCGAAATATTTCTGTTCTTGATTTGTCCTCAGTTTTGAAGGCAACGTTGAGCCATCTTCCATACATGAGAAGCATTGTTAAGGTGGGTTGCAGTCATAAGGTGAGCTCGCTCATGGTTATGAATTCTATGAGATATTTGCGTTGCTCATGTTTTTTCTCTAGTGCCTATGTTACAAATGAGTCCTTTCAGATTTAGCTTTGTAGTAAGCAGTCTGAAATCATATTTTGCATGGTGAAAGATGTGCAACAATGTGTTTTTTTCAATACTTAATGCTTGAAATGTCATTTATAAGTGCTCCATTTTAGTTATTTGCATGGTACTAAAGATGCCGCCAACTAAACTTTTATTGTAAAGAGATTAGTAATAGTCATATTTGTAGTGTTTATTCCAATGTAGATGTCTATAATTTCAATTGTAGATGTGCTTTGTTTTCAATGTATGTTCAGCTTTTGGTGAACAATTTGATGGTTTGGTTTAGTTTTGGCCATGGATTTCAACGCTTTGATCAAGATCGTCCAGCTGTTCATGATATTCATGATTTTTAAATGAACGATATACTTCTAACATAGCGATAGAGGAAAGTTTGATTTCCTTTTAGGAGAGCTTATGGAAAAACTGGGTTAAATTTTTAATATTGTGTATTTTCTTGAAAATTTTGACCAAATTATACAGATTCTGGAAAATGTTTTTGTTTTTTAATTATCTTCTTTCATTTATAAAAGTACTGCCATACAAGTAATCAATTTGCCAAATCAGCGTGTGCAAAGTTTTATGGATTAGACTTCAATTAATTTCTACTTACAGGTAATGGAAACTTTGAAGGAGGGTTCAAATGGCATTCTATGAGAAGAAAATTTAATTAAACTTTAAAAAGGATGTTTGCAGTTTTTAACTAATAAATTAAATAAATTTCCATTAGTAAATAAACAAAATACTTCATTAAAATTGCTTGAACTTTGTCCTCTTTTTCACTATTTGTTGAATGATATTAAAGGTAGTTTTACAGAGCATATGGAAATGAATTAGTTTCGATATGCCTGTACTACAATCAATATAATTATGTCACATATGCAATTTATGTTTATTTGAAATTAACATCATCATGGTCACATTTGTTAACCGAGTGTTTGGGTATATCTTTTTGTTTCAGTGCCTATTTATAAATATATATTAAATTAAAAGGTGTAGATATTTACGGATATATCATTTTGTTTTAGTTGCAAATAAATTAAATGAAAATCTCTTAAATGAATTTCCATCAACAAATAAATCAAATATCTAATTACCATTGCTTGAACTTTGCCCTCCTTTTTAACAATTTATTGAATAATATTGAATTAGTTTTACAAAAATATCTAAAATGACTTAGTCTCAAAATACATTTGTACTACAATTAAGATAATATTGTTAGATGCAAGTAGATCCATTGGTAAGATAATTTGTTTTCAAATGATATCTCTTGGCATATTGTATAGAAACATTTTAAAATATAGGTATGATAATATATACATACATTTGTATAAACAACAATTATGTAGTTTTTGAGTCAATCTCATTATTCTATACTTCATGGTTAGTGGTTCATACAAACCTTTCTCTCATGAGTATGAATGGTTCCATTGGCATTCATCACATCTAGTTGATGCTCACAACGTGAAACATTAGGGCTTCTTAGGAGGTTATCCATCACATTACTATTCTAAATCCATTATTAAATCTTTGATAAAATATCACATAATTTGACACACTATGAAAGACCACAACCAATTTAGAATGAACTAGTGAAAGATTCAAGTATGTAATTTTTTAGTCAATTTTCTTGACCTATATTTAATGAATAGTGGTTCACAATAACACATATCTCATGAACATAGAATGGTCCACTAAGTACTTGTTGCATCAAATTGATACTCACAAAAATTCAAGAGGTCACCTATCTCAATATTAATCAAAATCAAATATGCTTAATCATGTAATTTTCCCCCAAGATCAAGCCCACATACTTTATATCCTATTTCAAAAACCTCAAAAAAATATTGTACCTTATGAACCATTCATTGTACAACCTGCCATAATATTGTTTTTGATTAAGGGTTAAATAGGTTTTGAGGGGATTTGAAACCCCATACAATAGGTTTTAAAGGGACCCAAAACCCTTTGGATTTAGCGGGAATCCAAAACCCATAAATAGAGCATTGCTAAAAGATACACTAAAGACTACCAGCAACGAACCAACAACCAAACATTAGCAACTATGCATCAAAGATTTGGCTGAGACACCCAAGTGGCATAAGACATCAAACAAGAGATGTTAGATACACATTAACAAAGAGTTTTGCAAGGGTCCCATAACCTGAAACATGGGTTTTGGCAAGGCTCCCATAACCTTCATCTGCAGAAAACAAAAAAATATTACATATAAAATACATTGGAATAATGGGGCTTGAAAAGACTCTCATAACCTTCTAAGAAATAAAAAGCATTTGCACCTCACAAAAGCAAGAGCCAAGAAGAAGGGTAGCAACAAGGGTTTTTTGCAAGCTCCCCAAACCAATACCATGGATTTTGGAATGGCTCCCATAACCATTAAGAAGAGAATAAAAAATCCCCCCTTACAAGAAAACTCCACCTCTCCAGCATAGACTACCTCCACCTCCATAGAAGAAAGATCCCACCTTGATAGGGAAAGTAGAGGAAGAACCCAACAACAAGAAGGAGCCAAAATATAGCCTCCCTAGATCTCAAACAACCAACAACCAAACAACAAAGCTCCACCTCTCCAGAAAAGATTCTCTCCACCTTAATAGAAGAGGATCCCACCTCAATAGGAGCAGAAGAGAAATAACCCACCAAAGAGAGAGGCCACACCTGAACCTTTCCCGCATCCAAGCATCCAAGGAGAAGATCAACCACTAAAGCACAACTCCCAGCCTCTTCCCCACATCATATCACCACCTCCATAGGGAACACCACCACCTCAATAGGACCTGTAGAAGGGGAAGAAAATAGCAGAAGGGTCCAAACCCAATCCAAGGGCACCAAAATAATCCCCACCTCAAAAAGAGAAGAATTCCCCTCCATTGGAGTCACATGGAGAAGGGGCAAGGGAAAAGAAACATAAACCCACAAGGGAAAAATTAAAACAAGAAATCGTAGGGCACTAACAAAGCTGAGCATGGCCCCAAAACTAGAAAAATCTCTTAACCAAAAACATGAAGAATAGACAGCTAGACTATGCCCTTAAAAATAAGCCTCAACAACACGACTGGAATAGAACAAGGGAGAATAAATAGCCTCCACAAAAAGCCCCAAAATCCCAACACAAGAAGAGACAAAAGAAACCAGAAGCCCCAAAATAGAGGAGAAAACAAAAACCCAAGACACAAGCCAAATGAAAGAGGAAAAGGGGGATAAAGAGACCCAACAAAAGACCCCACCTGAAAAGTGACCACCAACCCACAAGACACAAAAACTCCACAAAAGGGAGCTACCCATGAGGAAACCATCATGGTTAACCACAAGCCAAAACGCAGAACCACGAATGAACCAAATGAGGGCAACAAAACAACAAAAGACCAAACACACCAAAGAGAAACTGAAGGGCACTAAAGAAAAGACAACTAGACATCAATCATAACATATCTGCCCAGGAAAAGCCAAACCACAACACCACTGACAAAAAATGAAGATGAACAAACCAAAACACAGAAAATAGAAACCACAAAATGGAAAACACTAAGCACAACCAAAATAGACAAAGCCCACCTAGAACCATCAACATCGTCATCATCGGCATCATCACCCTCCTCATTTGCAACTACAACCCTTGCTCCACAATTGCTTGAAACCCTAGCTCCTGCACGAACACTGCCGCTTCCCCTCCCCATCATAGCCATTATATTGTTACAAAAACTTCTATAAATATTTTTCTTGACTTCATTTCTCAATAATAATAATAATCTTACACCATTAAAATTACTTAAAATAGAAGTACTATGTGTTGTTTGTACACAAGTTTTATGAAACTAAAACCCATCAAACCATTGAAAACATCACAACAAATCTTTTTCTCCAGCTTGAAAGGTCTAATTATAAGCTTTGTATTTAATTTTAGACAATACATTCGACTAAACCTTGTTTTAGAATAGCATTTATATGTTTCATTTAATGTATAAAACTAAGAATATTTGCAGTTAAAAAAATGTATAATATTTGGAGTATTGGTAGATTGTAATAAGATCTCAACGTATTCACCTTGTTTATAAAGACTTTCCAAAAGAAAATTAAAAAATCTATGAATAAGTTCAAAAGTGTTGATGTTAAACTTCATACTCGTGTCCAACATAATCATACATTAGAACAGTTACAACTAGTATTTAGGTGTCGGTAGAGACCTAGAAGGAGGGCTTGTTTGGGACTTTTGTAAATTAAACCCCAAAAACCGCTTAAGGAGGGCTAATGCAATTAGTCCTATTTAGGTGTCGGTAGAGACCTAGAAGGCTTGAGAAACCATGGCGGTGGAGTTTTTGAGTCTTAAAATTCAAAAACAAATGAAGAAATCTTATTAATGCATTGAGAAAGAATAAGAAGAGTTGGTGTGTTAAGATCCTAGCAGGAGTGGTTGGATCCCAAGAGAGGTGAGTGTGAGTAACTGAGGTGATCACCTCAAGTGGAGGAGTTGATTGTCCAGAAACCATTGGCTATACCTAGGATGCAAGTCAAGAAGGTTCAGACCTTGGAGGTCTCATTGTCATAACCCTTACCAAGTACCATAGGAAGGACTTGAGTAGTAGTAGGGTTGAGTAGGACAAGTCACTCAAGAAGGTGAAACAAACAAGGCTCCAAGACTCTCTGCATCAAACCTGAAACCTAAAGTTTTAGAAAAGTTGTCCATTGGCCAAACTGACATGAAACAACATCAAAACAGGGGAGAAACCTCGAGTAGTCATGAAAACAAAGGAAGCACAGACAAACTAGACAAAACAAAAGAAAAAGCTCTCAGTTAAGAGAGAGCACCAAATCCTTGTTCTTTTGTCTTTTCCCTTCTAGTTGATCAAACCCTTGTTGAGATTTTCAATTTTGAATGAATTGTCAATGCTCCTATGTTAAATGTTACAAATCTAGTTGGTGTGTGTAATAGAATGGGAGAACGATTTGGAATTACTTTAGTTTGAAGAGTTAATTTTATGGAACCAATTAGACATGAATTTCCTATTCTTTTCATTCTTTGAATTATCATCTGTAATGATTGCACTTTGACTCATATGATAGTACCATCATGAATGAGACATTCATTATTTTTCATGGTTTTTGTAAAATTTATTGATTGATTTGTGTATTATTTACCTTGATAATAACTAGATGAAGTTGTTTTCTACCAATATATCCTCTTCCTTATATTTATATTTTAGAATGTAACATAATTTAACCATGGTGTAGTCTAGATATGATTTGTCATTCGTGCTCTGTAGTATTATTTTGGACACCACAAGCATCTTCAATTTCAAAATCACTCATATTTTTAATATTTAATAATTGTTTTCATTCTATACGTTATGGATTATAATTAAAAGACCAATTTTTTAATGTGCATCTTCTCTTATATTCCATGCATGGGCAATAAACTGATAATTTATCTCATCAATATTTACTAATTCATTATCTAATTAATCAATAATGTCCATATTGGGAACTCCATTTATCCATCTAAATCCATGAACATTTGATCTCCTAAGTTTATGGATTAAAAAAAATGTACATGTGATCCCTAAGTTCATGAATCCATTATCTGTAACATTCAAACCTTTCTTTAATATTTATTTTCTGAAAATTAAGTGTTTGAAATGCATAATCTATGTCACTATATGAGAAAAATCAATAATATTATGTTTTTGCCAAATCTGAACTTCTTATGGAGTATTAGAAGGTGTTCCAAGCATCATCAATAAATGCAAATTTGGCTAATACAAATCTATTACACTCAATGTGAAGAATATTATAGGCATGCCTATTTTATGAAATATTTTAGAAAGGGAATCGGATTTATGGATGAATAGGAATAATATGGAGGTCTTTTGGATGGGTTGATGTAGGTAGATGGTTGGAAGGTGCCCAAAGATGTATTCATTTTTTTATCTTGGTTAATGATAGGATAATTGAATTGTGAGCTAGTGATCATATGAATAATGGATGGAGGGACATAGGGTCCTAATATGGATGGATGGGAGGAAGGCTCTGACTTTGGAATAAAAGGACCTAAAATACATTTGGAGGATAGGGAATGTGTATGCTTGGATTTAGAAGAAGGGATACTTTGATATTAACTTGGAATAGGATCATCAGAGTGTCTGCTTTGCTCTTGATTTTGAATTGGATCATTGGAGAGGATAGAAGAGATATCAGGATCTTGCTTAGGAGGTGAGTGTTGAATGGGACTTAAAAGGACACTTTTCTCTTGAGATGGAAGGGTATCATCGTGGATGGGATACAAAAAGATTAGGGGATCTACATAAGATTCTTGATAGGTGGGATCTTGATCAAAAATTGGATTAGATGAAACGGTTTGTTCTTGATCTTGATATATTTTAGGACTCATTTCTTCTGATTTTGGATTAGATGCAAGATGAGGAATAAAGACTTTGGACAAACCTATGATCGCAAAAGATGTGAATAAAGATGTTTTTGTTTTGAATTAAGGAATTTGTTTGGAAATTTTGTTGTTGATTGAGCTAGTTGATTCTATGACCTTGTTTGAGCATAAATTTTATTTTTGAGAGACTTTGAAAACACTGCATACAAATATCAAAGATAGTATGGTCAACTAGACTTGTTTTTGACAACTCTAAAAATTAAAGTTACATGAGCATTTGAAAACACTACATACAGATAGCAAAGATAGTATGGCCAACTGGACTTGTTTTTGACAACTCTAAAAATCAATGTTACATGAGAAAAAGGGCCTAGATTGGCCCCAAAAGGACTGACCCTTACTAGTTTGAAACATCAAACAAATTAGAGACATGAGAAAAGCATTTACAACCTAGGGTGGATATAGGAAACCATTCAGTGGGGCCTCTACAATAAAATGCCTCATACAAGACAGACAAATAGAGATTTTGGTAGCACTGGCTCTACTCCACGACACACACTTCTCGGGCATACCAGATTCTATAACCCCAAAGATCCAAAGATCTTATGACTGCGGGATTCCTATCTCATTAAGATGGGTACATGAGAGGTATCTACAAGGTATGATCAGCACTCCCTGAACAATCAAATGTGGGATTTTGGGTTAACTAAAAAAATTGGCTTGTAGTAAATTTTTGAGGGATCACCAATCCAACACTGGATTCTTTAAGAAATCCACTTAAGGCTTAAACTAAGCTTATCGGTGCAGAGGGGGCCTCTACATACATTGAATTCACTTAGCTGCCCAGTCGCCTGACCAACATATTTATATAGTGGCTTAGAAAACTCGCTCGAGATCACATTGGGAGAGTCGATATCCCCAACATGTCCCAATTCGAGATACCTTAGCAGGGTGATGAAATCCCCAGTCAAAGATACCCCTCACTACTAAAATAAAAGATGAGTGTCATTGTCACTCTTCTCTATCTCCCAAGACCCCAAAGGCGGGTGGAAAGGTATTTAGTGCAATAGGGGGTCCACCCTATAGATGAAGCAAGTGCTCAAGAGACAACAAACAAAAGTTCATTTCCTTTAAAGATTGCAATTTTTGAGATAATCTAATTAAAAGGAAGATCCATGTCCATTCATTAAGCCCAAATTGAAGTGTGAATTTGCCATAAATGCATTTAGATGTCCTTTTTAGTGCACCAAATGAAAGTGTGATTTTTTCATAAATGCATTCAGATGTCCATTTTAGTGCACCAAATCAAAGTGTGAATTGCTTAGAAAAAAACACATCCTGCAATCACATGAGTTTGTAGTTTTATATAAATCTTCAACTGATTAAAATCTCTCTACAAAGAAAATGTTAGTACTTTCAACTCCACCCCTCTTCTTGTAAGAAAATTGTTACTAAGTTGAGGGGTACAAGCTACATAGAATAGGTTGGCCACACCAATAATAGCCTAAAATTATTGATATAAAAATTATATAAGATATGTTTCGAGTGAATTTATTATGATTTTCTCATAGTTTTTAAAAAAGATCTTACTAAAAGATCATCTTGTATGGAAAAGATATGAGAAAATGAATTTAAACAAGAAGGTGTGACTTTAAACAACTTTTCTAAAAAAAATATTGAAAGATATGGAAAAGAGAATTATACCAAATGATAGATAATTGAATCATCTTTCCACAATATTTTAAATTTTGAAAATCCGATACGTTATGCAAACATTATGCTCGTTTTCGTAAAAATAATTTTTTAACTAACTAGATGCAAAATTCTATTTACTTATGCGCAATTCCAATGTCAAAAGCGAAATTATATTTACTTATGTGAAACTCTATTTATGAATATGAAATTCTATTTATGAATCTGAAATTTAATTCACAAATGCGAAACAAAATGTTTACAATTTCAAAATTCTATGTTTATGAATGCGAAATTGATAGTCAAATGCGACAAAATCTAAACCAATACAAAATTCTAATAACACAATAGTGAAATTCTAGGCACGCATACAAAAATCCATACTGAGCACCTGCAAAAACATAGAAAATGAACAAAATATCAGTTATTGTAAGTTTCACATCAGGTTCACTAGTATTTTATGGAAAAATTAGTCATACTTAATCAGATTTAAGAGAGTAAACCACTAATGCGCTAATCTAATTCACTAATCCATAAACACAATGAAATAAACAATAGAAATCAATGACTATATAAATTAAACACATAAAACTCCCTCATTGACTCCATTGATGGCTTCCATTGCTATTGTTCATCATTGTGTTGGTGTGGCTCTCAGTGTCGCACTAGAATACATGCATAATGATGGCATAAATTTTTTGAAGACAATGCTTTAAAAATTTGAGGGGAAATGGATAGAATTTATAGATCTTAGAGGATGATAATGGACGGTTGAGATTCATTCTAGAATAAAATCGATCTATGGTGTAGATTGTTTGAGACAAAATTAATTGAGAGTTTAACTCATTTGATTGATGAGTTAAATGGATTGATTGATTAGTGAACTAATTAGATTGATTACATGATTGAGTTGATTTATTTGTTAACTAAATTGATTGAGAGTTGAAAAAGGTGATTAAGGAGTTAAATGAGTTAACTGAAGAGTTAAATGATTTGATTGCTCAATTGACTAAATTGATTGATCAGTCAGACTACAAGTTAGTGGGAGTTAGATTTTCAAAATGTGATGTAGGATTTTGACATGAAATTGCATTTAATTTGTATTTTATTTGAATTTGGATTTTTGAAAAGTGAAGTGTACATGTCATTAATTGAAATTTGATGAAATTGGAATTTGGAGTTTTTTCAATTTTGGATTTTGAATATTTGAAAAGAATGATTTAGTTAATTAAATAATTTAAAGAATTTGTTAAATTATTAGAAATTGAATTAAATTAAATAATAAATATTATTTAATTAAAGGTTATAAATCAAAATTAATTAAATAATAAAAATTTAATTAATATAAGAAAGGGAATTAATTGATTAATTGATTGGAGAGAAATAGAATAATTAGTAATGTTGAAATGATGATTAAAATTAATTTGGAAGAATTTAATTAATTTAATTAAATAATTGAAGAATTATTTAATTAATAAGAGGAATAATTAGCGCATGATTAGTGAGACATTTTTAGGTGTCTACATGGCTTGTGATCACAATGGTAGGTTTGTCTTAGTTGTGGCCCTCTATTTGGGTTCTCAGACAACCCACTACGTCAAGGCTTCTGCAACCTAAATTGGCCTAAAGATGGCGATTTCTAAAGTTTTCACTAAGGTCTAACTTGAAAGTGATTCATTAAATATAGTTAATTTACTAAGAGGGTGTCAAACCTCAAGTTGGATCATTTAGACTTTGATTATTGATAGTAGAAGTATGCTTAAATACTTTGATGAGTTTAATGTCACTCATGTTTATCATGAAGGTAATTTGGTTGTCGATAGGTTGGCCAATCTTGGTGTGGCTCAACAAAATATGCTGAGGTGGGAAAATTTTGACCACATCTTGAAGAATATCAAAATGCTTATTCAAAATAATAAAAATGAATACTCTAGGTCAAATGGTTTGTGGGAAATGATCAACTCATTTTTCAATTTCATGCGAAGTGGCATGTCTTTCATTATTGTGTGTCAAGATACCGCCCTCTTTATGAGCTTGCTTTTCAATATTTGGGTTGGCATATGTGTGGTTTCGATTTTATTTGTTCTTCTCTGCAACAAGGGTGGTAATCAAAATAGGGGAGAACCCATTGTGTATCGTAAATTGAAAGAGAATCATGAGGTTTGGGGTGAGATTTTGGTTGGGGGTGTTAAACTATATATTAAGAATTGCATGGCTCAGATCTGCAGGTGATTGCTTCTTTTGTAGAGGGTTGGGATGAGGATACCCTCAAAGTGTATGGCATGGAATTGGTGGTTTCAAAGGAGTTAGTGGCAAAGGTTTTTTGTTGAATCTATTATGATTTTCTTTGAGAAAGGGGAAAGGGATAAAGTGGAAAGAACTATTGATGGTGGGTATGACAAGGCCACTCTCAAGCCCTTTTGGGTGGGAGTTGTTGAAGTCATTATGTGGTATGTTTCTCTGGATGGTCGATTCTTCAGTCCATTTAGCTACCATTTTGTCATCCTTAATCATTTTTGGCATGATAAATATATTTCTTTACCTTTCTATTTGTTTTCCTCTTGCATCATAGCTTTGAATTTCATAGAAAATATCCCTCTATCTCGATTATCCATGAGGGTTTGATTATCCTCATCATGGAATATGCCAAATCTATTTTTGTTCATAAGAACCCTGCCCCTAATTTAATGAATAAATTGGATCATAATGTTAGTTTTGAGGGTTTCTCAAGTGACTCAGAGGATACAACCTTGAATGACAATGTGGTTATCCATTTAGGAAAACGTACATGGCCTAAAAGGGGTGCCTTGGACCACCATAAAACTATGAGTTTGGATGATGATGACTCTAAGTATATCCCATCTGATGAATATGTGCCTGATTTTGTGTCCTTAGTCATGATGTTAAGGGTAAAGGTAAATTGGGGGGTCCCTCTCTTGTGTTGGTGAAAGGGAAGGGGAAATTTTTGTCTCATTCAATGGGTGGCTCTTCCCATAGAAATAATTTGAAATAGCAAAAGGATAGGAGAATTGACCCTGGTTTGCAATTCGTTGAAGTCCAACCTCCACCTATTGATGGTATTTATGTAGGTCTTCATGTTGAAATCCTTGTGGATATTGGTAATGATACCCCTTTGAAGAAAGCATCATATATTAATGATTTTGGGAACATGATTAAGAATGTTAAGGATGTTGTAGATAGCCAAAGTTTATTATGGATTGTGTTTGAGATTAATGCCTTGAAGGATAAGGTTGCTACAAAATTGAATGTGCAGAGCATGGATAAAAATTTTGCCACTATTTAAGAGTTGGCTAAGGGAATTAAAGTTTTGAAGGAAGGGCATGATCAATTAATTAAAACCCTAGAGGATTCCTTTGCTAAAGTTCAAGATAAGTTGAGGGCTATTGTGGTTGTGAGCCAAAAGGCCATGGAGAATAGTTCTGAAGGACTTAATAAGTTGAATGGCGAATATCGGGCTATTCAAATCCTTTCCAAAGAGGGTGATGATTCCCCTAATGCAAGTGTTTAGTCTATGAAGAAGGTTGTTGTCCATGAGCTTGTTTCTGGTTCTTCCCCTGGTCCTCATACGAGACTTCATAGCAAGGACAAGGGCATAACTCCCATTGATAATATTTTTCAATAAGGTGTACCACATAAATGAAGATTCGATTCAAAAGAGTGAAAGTTTTATGAAAGCTCTGTAAGGTCTCTAGGGTTTTGATCTTCTATTTTTGGTGTTTTTTTCTTATGTCCAGTGGTTGGTTAGTGTCTATTTTCTTTGACTGGATGGATTTGTTGTATTGGGTTTTAGGTACCTTCAAAAATTGTTTTCCTCTAATAAAAAACTATGTAATTTTTTAGTCAATTTCTTTGAACCATATTTCATGAGTAGTGGTGCACAAGAACTCATCTCTCTTGATCATGACTAGTCCACGAAGCACTTGTTGCATCCAAGTGATACTTACTAGGTTGCCTATCTCAATATTACTCCAACTCAAATATGTTTAATCATGGAATTCAGCTCAGGATTAAGCCCACATATTTTATATCCTATTTACAAATCCTCTAGAAAATATTGTACCTTATAAACCATTCATTATATAAAAAATTAACCAGCCATTATGTTGTTACAAAAATTATTACAATTTTAAATAATTTTTTTTCTTAACTTCATTTTTCAATAATAATAATATTATAAATTAAAAATATTACAATTTTAAAACTAATTAAAATGAGAGTACGATGTGCTATTTGTACACAAGTTTTGTAAAACTGACACCCATCAAATAATAGAAATCATCACAACAAATCATTTTTTCCAAGATTAAAAGGCTTAATTATAAGATTTTTATTTTACTTTAGGTAGTAAACTACGTTTTAGAATAACATTTCAAAATTTTATTTAATGTATAAAATCAAGACTATTTGCAGTTTGAAAAATATATAATATTAGGACTACTGATAGATCATAAAAATATCTCAATATATTCACCTTATTTTTAAATATTTTTTAAAATAAGATTAAAATATCTATGAAAAAGTTCTAAGTATTGGTGTTACATTACATATTGGTGTCCAGCATAACCATACAATCTTCAAACTCACTACAAAACAAGTAAACTATAACTGAAAATAGTACTTGTAATGGTAGGTACATGTTCTTTTCTTTAATTTTTATATTTTTATTTATTAAATATTTTCTACATGAAAGTAGTAACAAATATAGTAATGACCCATGTTGGCATTGTTGGCATTATGTTGTCATTGATGTCAACTGGTTTTGCATGGTCACTGGTGAGTAAGTAGTGGTGATCGGTATGGGTGAAGTAAGACATGATGATGCCAGTCCATGTGTGTGTAAGCAACCAGAAAGGTAGGTTACCAGTACACATGAAATGCATCTTCTACCCGTAAAGCAGGACCACTGGCAAGACAAAGAAAGCAAGCAAAAGAGGAACTGGAGGATGTGAACCGGTATACATAGAGAAGTTTAATATTATCAGTAAATGGATAGAGTAGTAGGACCAGCATGTTTGATGGAAGGTCAAGTTGATCCACCGATAGAGAAGAGGTCAGTAGACATGAAGGACTACTGGTGAAGTTAGTTTATACCGATAAGGTAAGTTGAACCGGTAGTCAATCTTGGTCGGTGAAGGATGTCAAACTAACATAGAAAACTGAGCATAGGTGGATGTCAGCAAGGATGACAGGTGAAAACCAAGTGGTGATCATGTAGAGGTCGGTGAAGTATTCATTGACGTAATAGTCAGCAAGCAGGTTGGCATTAACAAAGAACCCAAAAAACATGGAAGGATGGCAGAACGTTGTAGCTTGATTAAGACAAGGTGGCAAGATGATTGAATTTGCCTTGCAAGAAGATCTGATATTTGTACTTGCTGGCCAATGAAAATAGCTGAGCCATTAATGGCATTTGACAAAGAAACATAGAAAAGCATTTCATAGACATCCCATAGAAAACGCACATCAAGAAGCAAGGTGATGCTAGTGTTGTTTGGTGTGATGCAAATCACCATTTTGGAAAAGCAGATCGGATCAAATCCAATACGGATTGAGTTGGTGAAGGTAAAACCTAACACAACACCATTTGAATATTGTTTTGATGGGAACCCTAAAAGATAAATATATCAGCTCGAGACTCAAATGAGTTGATGCTTCATGTGAGGGGTGAGAGGAGAGAGAGCCTGAGAAAGAAAGATAATCTAATTATATTTATTTCTCAGAAAGTTATAGTGTGTTAGCAAACTGAACCGGTGAGAGGGTTTAACTGGTAGAGACAAAGTAACTGACAAACTGTTGCAGTTCTAAAAGTCAAGCGAACCGGTGAGAAGTGATTGTTTAGGAAGGCATCCAAGTGTGAAACTGTGAAGGGTGAGGCTGGGAGAGAGAGAAGAGAGGCTGGAAGTAACCGGTGAGTGATCAGAGAGTGTAATTTGATAACCGGTAGCGTGAGAACCAGCGAAGAAGAGAAGTGCATTAACTGACAGAAATCCATTGATCAGGAGTTGCAGAACTCATTTCCAACCAAGTGCTATCACTGTATCAAAATTATATTTCATAATATTACACTGAGTTGGAGCTTGGTGAAGGGGTTGGTGCCCTAAATCATTGTAATATATTATTTCATTATGAGGTTGGATTGGAGTAGTAGACTCCAACAACATTTCTCACCGAGTTTTTTCCCATATTGGGTTTTCCTCGTATATCTGGTGTTGTGGGTTATGCATTTGTGTGTTTAACTCTTTTGATATCCACTTTTATCTTACCGGTTTGATTATTTGGTGTTTAGGTTGATAACCAGTATTCCAAGCTTGGTTTAAAAATAAAAGATTTCAAGAACCACTGATTCACCCCCCTCTCAGTGGTACATTGTGTTCAAAAATTGGTATCAGAGCATAGGTTCCTAGTTGATTAAATATTTCTCAATCTTGGGCAGATTCTGGTCAAAGAACACAATGGCAAGAAATGAGTTCATCTCCTCAAAAGCCCCCATGTTTGATGGATCTAACTATGCCTTTTGGAGTAGAAGAATGGAGACCTATATTTCCTCCCTTGGTTTTGATATGTGGATGTCTATCAAGAATGGGTATACTGTCCCTAGTGTTCCTCCCACTGATCTGGATGCTAAGAAGGAGTATGAGAATAATGCAAAGGCTAAACATGCCATCTTAAGCGAGTTGTCTGATAATGAGTTTGTCAAGGTCATGCACTGTGCATCCGCAAAGGAGACTTGGGATAAATTGCAGAGATTTTTTGAAGGAGATATAGATGAAAATATGAACACCATCAGAGGACTTCGAGAAGAAATTACAAATGAGATTATTGTCAAGAAGGTACTTAGATCTCTCACTTCTAAGTACAATAATAAGGTTTCTACCATGGAGGAAGCCAAGGATCTAAACACCTTCACAATGGATGAGATATTTGGCTCTCTAACAACCTATGAAATGAGAACAACCGGTGAAGCTTCTTCAAGGAAAGAGGCAGCGTTCAACTCCACCAAAAAGGACAAGGAAGAGGTTGCTCATAAAGGATTTCCATGAAGACTCGGATGCAGAGGTAGAAAACTTTGTTAGAAAGCTTAAGAGAGGATTCGGCAAGTATAAAGGTAAGTTACCACTCAAATGCTTCAACTGTGGTAAAGTTGGACACTTTGTTGCAAAATGTCCCTATAATGAAACTAGTGGAGATGAGCAAAGATGTTTTGGCAGATCTATTGGTAAAATAAAGAAAAGAATGTCTACCAGCAAGGAAGAAGAGGATACCAGAAGAAGAACATCCTATATACTATTGAGGATGATGCTATAGATGAAGAAAGTGCATTAGAAGATAACTACCATGAGAATGAAAGAGAAGTTAATCTCTTAATGGCACTAGATGAACCAGTTGGTGAAGATGAGGAAGAAGAAGACATTGAAGCTGAAGTGGATCTAGAAGGTAAGCTCATAAGTTATCTTGAGGAGTTAAGTAAGACAAGTAGAGAACTCAAGAAGGTCAAGCTTTCTGTAGTAGAAGAACAAGGTCTCTTGAAGCAATCCTTGGATGAGTCCAATCAAACTTTATCTCTGACTTGAAACTCCAATTGGAAGAAGCCAAGAGGATATGTGAAGTTACATCCTCTGGTCTGATGAATAAGGAAAACTGGAATCAAGATCTGGAAGCAGAAATTGTGAAGCTCAAAATGGAACTTGAAAAGAGCAAGGATGAATTGAAAGTGAGAAGCAAACATGAGTCTAGCATAAAAGACTTGGACAAGATATTGAGCAAACAAAAGCAATCTAAAGATACTAGTGGCTTAGGATTTGAAGAAGGACAAAGTTCAAACAGCAAAGACACATCCAATAAGGAGATACAGTTCACTTCTTCAAGTGAAGGTGAAGAGAAGAAGACATTCACGGTAAGCAAGGATACCGGTAAGAAGACTTATGCAGAAGCTATTAGAAATCGCCACACAAACCGATATACACAATCAATGAACCGGAGGCCACACTCAATGTACCAGAATGCAGATCTTAGGAGAAATGCAAGAGTTGATCATGAAGGATTCACTGCAGTTAGCAGCATGAAAGGAAGACCCCCGACAAGACAGACGTTTGCAGGACCAAGACAACCTAATCGATATGTTCCAAACTTTCATGGTTAGTGTTACCGGTGTAACAAATTTGGACATAGGTTAGCTGATTGTAGATTAACCAATAAGCCCACTATGAGTTATGAAAGTAAAAATCTATTTAATGCACTCAGGGATATGAATGTTGTTTGTTATCAGTTCAATGGATTTGGTCATAGGAGTTTTGAATGTAGGAAGAGTAACCCGATGTCCTACAATAGTTTCAATGAGTCATCTTTCAATGTAAATGTGAAATGCTATAACTATCAAGAGTTTGGACATATAGAAAAAAATTATAAGAATAGGAAAATCAAGCAAAAAAGGATAGATCCTGATCACGAACTGGTAGTCAAACCTAAACACAAAATTGCAGCTGATAAGAAGAAGGAAACTCAACTGGTTTGGGTTGAGAAAGAAAAGGACAAGCCATAATTAAGTCTGATAGTGCAGACTACCCTACATGCCAAAAGAAGAAATCTAAGGGTTGTAGACAGTGACTGTTCCAACCACACGACCGGTGATAAAAATAAATTTATCAAGCTTGAAGATTGGAATGGTGGTTTAATGAGTTTTGGAGACAACTCATCCATCAAAATAAAAGGAAAAACTACTCTAAAAATTGATGGAAAACTGAAAGCACATGATGTGCATTATATGGAAGGCATGAAGCACAATTTGCTGAGTATAAGTTAGATGTGTGACAAAGGTTATAAATTCACCTTTGATTCTACCAGCTACCACATAAAGAATGAGAGTATCAGTCAGATTGTAGTCCAAGGAAAGAGGACAGATGGTAATGTATACAATCCGAAAGAATGTTTTGAATCTCAATACATGTTGGGACAAGCAGATGAGAACTGGTTGTGGCACAGAAGATTAGGCTACATAAATTTTGATATTTCTAGTTGTTGTAAGCAAAAAGGGGATGTAAGAAATATACCACCAATTATCAAATTGGTGAGAATATTTTGTGATGAATGTGTGAAAGGGAAGTAGACTAAAGTGAGATTCAAGACAAAAGAACACAACGCCTCAAGACCACTTGAAATTGTACATACAGATCTATGTGGTCCAACTAGGACAAGAGATCTTGCCAGTGAAAGATATTTTATGCTTTTTATTGATGACTATTCAAGAATGGCATGGATCACTTTCCTACAAGATAAATCACAAGCATTTGACAGATTCAATATCTTTAGGAATATGGTAGAGAAGGAAAGTGGGTGCAAACTAAAATACGTAAGATCAGACCAAGGTGGAGAGTTCACATCAAATGAGTTTGAAGATTAGTGTGAAAGACATGGAATCAAAAGGAAATACTCACCCCCTAGGACACCACAACAAAATGGTGTGGTAGAAAGGAAAAACATGGCAATCAAGGAGATGGTCAGAACCATGTTAAATGAGGCAAGTTTGTTGCACATATATTGGAAGGAAGTTGTTCAGACTGTTGCATATACCTTGAACCGGACTCAACTAAGAACAAACAGTAGAATGACACCTTATGAGTTGTGGTATTACCGGAAACCATCTGTCAAGTACTTCAAGGTATTTGGAGGAAAGTGTTTTATCAAGAGAGATATGGATGGTTTAGGTAGTTTTGATTCTAGAAGTGATGAATGAATCTTCACTGGTTACTCAACTAACAACAAGGCCTATAAATGCTACAACAAAAGACTAAGAAGAGTCATTGAGAGTGTGCATGTAAGAGTTGATGAGGATAAGGAACCAATATGATGATTTCGGTGATGAAGATGAAGAATCTCAATCACACAATGAACCAGAGGAAGCATCCAAAAAGGTCCCTAACCGGTATGTGCAAATAAACCACCTGGAAGAGAAAATTTTAGGTAATAAGAATGATGGTGTGCAGACTAGGAGAAGACTTGCCCGAAATGATGAACACGTCAATTTTTGCCTTATCACTGAAGTAGAATATAAAATGTTCAATGAGGCCAGAAAAAGTCAAAAATGGATGGATGCCATGGAAGAATAAGACTTGGGAATTAGTCCCTAGACCGAAAGACAAGAACATCATTGGCACCAAATGGGTGTACCGGAATAAGATGAATGAAGAAGGTAAAATTGTTAGGCATAAAGATAGACTTGTGTACAATGGTTACTCTCAAGTAGAGGGCATTGATTTTGAAGAAACATTTGCATCGGTGGCTAGATTAGAAGCAATTAGAATATTTCTAGCTTTTTCTGCCTACAAGGGTTATAAGGTATATCAAATGGATGTGAAATATGCCTTCCTTAATAGAAATTTGGAAGAAGAAGTATACACGGAGCAACCAGAAGGGTTTCTATTACATGATGATGAAACCTTTGTGTTCCAGTTGAAGAAAGCCTTGTATGGTTTAAAGAAGGCTCCTAGAGTATGGTATTCAAGGCTAGATCAATATCTGAAGGAGCAAGGATTCAAAAAGGGGAGTGTTGACAACAATTTATACATAAAGGCAAATGAAAATCACATGATCATTGTGGTTGTGTATGTAGATGAGATTATTTTTGGAGGCAACAAGGACACTCTTTGCAAAGAATTTGCTGATCAGATGCAGTCAGAATTTGAGATGTCAATGCTTGGAGAATTGACAGACTTCCTTGGTTTGCAGATATCACAACTAGATAAGGGAATCTTTATCTCACAAACCAAGTATGTAAAGGATATGTTAAATAAATTTCAAATGGAGGAATGCAAACCGGTAAGTACCCCCATGGTGACCAGAACCAAATTAAGCAAGAATGATGAATCATCGATAGTGGATCAGACATTGTATAGATCGATGATAGGAAATTTATTGTATCATACTGTGTCTAGATCGGATATAGTGCATGCAGTGGGCATGGTGGCTAGATTTCAAACAACACCTAAGCAATCACATATGAATGTCGTAAGAAAAAATTTTAGGTACCTGCAAGGGACACTCAGTTATGGATTATGGTACTCTAAACTAGGAGAATTCATCTTGGAAGCATATACTGATGCTGATTGGGCAGGTTGCATTGATGATCGAAAGAGCACAAGTGGTGGTGTGTTCTTCTTAGGTGACCGATTGGTCTCATGGCATAGCAAGAAGCAAGATTCAGTCTCCCTATCAACTGTTGAAGAAGAATACATTTTTGCTGCTACATGCTACTCCCACATGCTTTGGATGAAGGAAACTCTCAAGGACATATAGGTGGACATCTCCAATCCTATTCCCATTCAGTGTGATAATTCAAGTTCCATCAACATAACAGAGAATCTAGTGATGCATTCAAGGACAAAGCATATCATCATCAAGTATCATTTTCTTAGAGAAAAGGTTGAAGGATAAAAAGTAAAGATGCAATATGTCCCTATAGGAGAACAAGTGGCAGACATCTTCACCAAACCATTACCAGTAAGCACTTTTGAGTACTTAAGACACAAGTTGGGTGTTGTGTCACCTACCTCATACACTTAAGTTTGTCAGGAGATATATGGTTTAGGGGGAGTTTATAGCAATATTAATATCTGTTGAACCACATGTTGATCATACGGAAAGTTATCACTAAGAGAAGATTTGACTAAGCGGGAGACAAGTATGAATCAAAGGGGGAGAATGAAGTACCCTGACCCTTTGTCATTGTGTCAAAGGGGGAGAAATATACCGATGTGAAGACTTGCAGTGAGTTGACATCACTGCCAAAGGGGGAGATTGTTGGCATTAGGTTGTCATTGATGTCAACTAGTTTGGCATGGTCACCGGTGAGTAAGTAGTAGTGATCGGTATGGGTGAAGTAAGACATGATGATGTTAATCCATATGTCTGTAAGCAGCCAGAAAGGTAGGTTACCGGTACACATTAAATGCATCTTCTACCAGTAAAGCAGGACCACTTGCAAGGCAAAGCAAGCAAGCAAAAAAAGAACTAAAGGATGTGAACTGGTATACACAGAGAAGTTTAATGCTGCTAGTAAATGGACTGAGTAGTAGGACCAGCATGTTTGATGGAAGGCCAAGTTGATCCACCAACAGAGAAGAGGTCAACAAGCATGAAGGACTACCGGTGAAGTTAGGTTATATCGATAAGGTGATTTGAACCGATAGTCAATCTTGGTTGGTGAAGGATGTCAAACCGACATAGAAAACCAAGCATAGGTGGACGTCGACAAGGATGACAAGTGGAAACTACATGAAGATCACGTAGAGGTCGGTGAAGTATTCATTGACGTAACAATCAACAAGCAGGTCGACATTAATGAAGAACCTGAAAAACATGGAAGGATGGCAGAACGTTGTGGCTCGAGGAAGACAAGGTGGCAAGATGATTGAATTGGCCTTGTAAGAAGATCTAATCTTTGTACTCGCTGGTCGACGGAAACAACCAAGCCATTAATGGTGTTCGATAGAAAAATGCAGAAAAGCATGTCATAGACATCCCAAAATGGAAAATGCACATCGAGAAGCAAGGTGATGGTGGTGTTGTTTGGTGTGATGCAAACCACCATTTTGGAAAAGAAGATCAGATCAAATCCAATATAGATTGAGTTGGTGAAGGTAAAACCTAACACGACACCGTTTGAATATTGTTTTAGCAGGAACCCTAAAAGATAAATATATCATCTCGAGACTAAAACGAGTTGATGATTGATGTGAGGGGTGAGAGGAAAGAGATCCTGAGAAAGAAAGATAATATTTCTTAGAGTTATTTCTCATAAAGTTATAGTGTGTGTTAGCAGGCTGAACTGGTGAGAGGGTTTAACCGGTAGAGACAGAGTAACTGGCAAATTGTTGCAGTTCTAAAAGTCAAGCAAATTGGTGAGAAGTGCTTGTTTAGGAAGGCATTCAAGTGTGACACTGTGAAGGGTGAGGCTGGGAGTAACCAGTGAGTGATCAAATATTGTAATCTGATAACCGACAGTGTGAGATCTAGTGAAGAAGAGGAGTTTGTTAACTAACAGAAATCCATTGATTAGGAATTGTATAACTCATTTTCAACCAGGTGCTATCACTGTATCAAAATTGTAAATTTCATTATATTACATCGAGTTGGAGCTTGGTGCTCCTTGGGTTGGTGCCCTAAATCATTGTGAGGCTGGATTGGAGCAATAGACTCCAGTAGAATTTATCATCAATGTTTTTCACAAATTGGGTTTTCCTCATACATTTGGTATTGTGGGTTATGCATTTGTGTGTTTTCCTCTTTTGATATCCACTTTTATCTTACCGGTTTGATTGTTTAGTGTTTAGGTTCATAATCGGTATTCCAAACATGGTTTAAAAAAGAAAATATTTCAAGAGCCACTAATTCACCCCCCCCCCCCCTCAGTGGTAAATTGTGTTCAACAAACCCTAGTAGTGACATTGGGTGGCCGAACCTACAGTCCAATTGGTTATTTGTCAAATAGGATATTGGCAAGCTCAGCCTGTAGGCCTCCTTGATCGTTTTTTCATAATTAGTTTGTTAGGAGGTCTGGTGTGCAATTTACTTAGTCATCTATTTTTGGCTTTATTAGTATTATTATATATTAATAAATATAATTAAATACTATAACAAAAGATATGATGACAAAAACACTGTCAAGGATTTAAATTTAATATTTCTTACCAAACAGACACTAAGCATATTATGTTATAATTGCTACTAACTGTATAGAAAAAGACTCACTAAACTCGTCTGCAAGCCACAACCACAAACATAAATTTTTAGTGAATATTAACAAAGTCTATAACTCTATTATTTATGTTGAATATGACCCATAATAGATTGCAGAATGCCTATTTCGATTTTAGTTCCTATTTCATTGTAAAGATTATAATTATTTTAGGTGCTTAAGTCTAGATTCCTTTGGAGATAAATAATAGTATTGGCCTCTATGTGGTAAATTTTGAGGAACTATGTTTCGGTGTTCATTTGATTAACTGGTTTGTAGATTAAAATACATTTGTTTAAGCGCATAGATGATAACTCAACAAGCAAACAAATTAAACTCAGGAGTTTGGTTTGTTAGAACACCATATAACCCCTTTGGACACCATATGACCTCTTAGGACATCATGTGGTCCTAAGGGGTTATATGGTGTCCTAAGGGGTCATGTCATGTACTAGAATGTTAAAATGTATCATATGGTGTCCTAAGGGGTCATAGGGTGTCATACAGTGTCATATGGTGTCCTAAGGGGTTATATGGGGTCCTAAGGGGTCTTATGGTGTCTTAAGGGTCATATAGTGTCCTAAGGGATCATATGGTGTCCTAAGGGGTTATATGGTGTTGGCAGGGGTCATTTGGGGTCCTAAGGGGCCACACGTGTTAGAACACTAGATGACCCCTTCGAACATCATATGGTCCTAAGGGTTCATGTGATGAACTAAGGGGTCATTTGGTATCCTAAGGGGTCATGTCATGTATTAGGATGTTAAAATGGATTATATAGTGTCCTAAGGGGTCATATGGTGTCCTAAGGAGTCATATGGTGTCCTGAGGGTGATATAGTGTCCTAAGGGGTCATATGGCGTCGTTGGGGGATATATGGGGTCCTAAGGGTTCATATGGTGTTATTATGGGTCATATGGGGTCCTAATGGGCCACGCATGTGTTAGGATACCATATGACCCCTTTGAACACCATATTACCCCTTACGACATCATGTGGTCATAAGGGGTCATGCCATGTACTAGAATGTTAAAACGTATCATATGGTGTCCTAAGGAGTCATAGGGTATCCTAAGGTGTCATATGGTGTCCTAAGGTGTCATACATTGTCCTAAGGGGTCATATGGTGTCGTTAGGGCTCACTTCGAGTCCTAAGGGACCACACATGTGTTAGAACACCATATGACCCCTTAAGACACCATATGACCCATTAGGATCATATGGTCCTAAGGGATCATATGGTGTCCTAAGGGGTCATGTTTTGTACTAGGATGTTAAAAGGAGTCATATGATGTTGTTAGCTGACATATGGATTCCTATGCGTTCATATGGTGTTGTTAGGGGTCATATGGGGTCCTAAGGGCCCACACATGTGTTAGAACACCATATGACCCCTTAGGACATCATGTGGTCCTAAGGGGTCATATGGTATCCTAAGGGGTCATGTCATGTACTAAGATGTTAAAATGTATCATATAGTGTCCTAAGGGGTCATAGGGTGTCCTAAGGGATCATATGGTGTTCTAAGGGGTCATATGGGGTTCTAAGGGGTCATATGGTGTCCTTGGGGTCACATGGTATTCTAAGGGGTGATATGGTGTCGTTAGAGGTCATATGGTGTCGTTATGTGTGATTTGGGGTCGTAAGGGGCCACATATGTGTTAGAACACCATATGACCCCTTAGGACACCATATGACCCATTAGGATGTCATATGGTCCTAAGGGGTGAAATGGTGTCCTAAGGAGTCATATAATGTCATTAGGGGTCATACGGGGTCCTAAGGGGCCACACATGTGAAAGAATAAAGAGAGAGAGATAAGTAGAGAGGGAGAGGTGGACAGGGAGTAGATAGGTGGAGAGGAACGAAGTGAGAAACCTAGAGAGGGGAGAGAGAGTTGATGACATAGAATGTTTCTATGTAGAGAGAATACAAGAGGAAGATAGAATAACAAAGTGGGGGAGGGAGATATATATGTGAGTATGTACGGATAGAGATATAGATAGGGAGAGGGGAAGAAAGGGAGGGATATACCTAGAGAGTGGAGGGAGATAGAAGAGGAGAGATAAAATAAAAAAGATACAAGTAAGAGGGGATGGATGAAGAGGTAGACATGGAGGGAGTGGGTTACCTATGGAAGGAGAAGATAAAGAGGTTAGGGGAGGAAGACAAGAGGAGGGAGTTCATAAAGGGATAGGGTTAATGGGGAGGGAGATGTTGGAATCAATAAACACTGAGAGGGGGGGTGAATCAATGTTCCAATATTTATAAATTTGTTAATCTGATTCTTAATCAACCAGATGCACAAATAAGAAACTGAAATGTAAAAACATAAAGCAATCAAGCACATAACCATAACACCAATATTTTTATGTGGAAACCTAGAAAGGGAAAAACTACAGTAGGAATTGAACCCACAATATTATTCCACTATGGCTAGTAGCAAAACAATATTACAAAAGGGGAATGCACATGCATCTAGGAACACTGCCTAGAGCTCACTAATTAGTTATAAAACAAGGCTACAACCCTAGAGGAAGGCTCATTTCCTTACAGGCTAATAGAGAATTATTAAAATTGAGCAATGAATTGAATAAAAGCATCTGACCATACCAAATAATAGTTCTAGTTAGGCCCAAAGTGATCCGCTGCACTGTTCTGACAAATTGCTCTATTCTACTCTGCTCTTCTTACTAAATCGACACAATTCAGGATGAGCACATGAAAGTATACTCAATTGCTCTAAAATCATCACACACATCACATACACACCCAAATACATTAACCAATTTTATCTTATATATCCGCACAAGAAAAAATGATATCCCACAAATTGGCTTCACAAAATATCAAAATATGAAACGTGTAGCTTAAAGTCGGCTTAAATCTTCACAAAAAATATTCTAGACCCAAAATACATGTTCACATGCTTCCTATAGGTATCACCAATTATCTCAAACACATCACCAATCACCAAAATCTATCCAACAAATCTGGACCATTCGTTACACCAATAATAATGAAGATAACATTGTTTTACTGCATTACCAGTTACTGGATCTTCAAAAAGTCTTAGGAAGCAATACTAGAGGGTGTATTTGCATGATAATCTGCATCTGATACTTGACCAACTAACCCTAATCATCAAAACCAAGATCTTCTTAACCAAAAATAAGAAATACCCACAAAATTGTACACTGAACTTCACCGGGCAGACTTGATACCAGAAAACTTACTCAAGACATTTGGTTAACCGAAACTCAATATCAGATAAGAGCATAAAGTTGAGTTGCCATCAATGACAACTCCTAAGATTCTAAATGTATCAGATATCACCAATCTTCACACAAGCATCACCGAAATAGCATCAAATGCCAACAGGAGAGAACTATCCAGGGGACATATAGATAGGTGAGATACCTAGATGGTGAGAGAGGAGTGAGATAGATAGAGGAGAATAAATAGAGGTGAGTAACAAGACCTATATGTAGAGGTAGATAGGTGGAGAGGAAGGGAGGGAGAAACCTAGAGAGGGGAGAGAAGGTGGGATGGAGAGGTGATGACATAGACAATAGGGATAGAGAATAAGAGAGGAAGAGAGAAGACAAGAGAGTAGGGGAGGCAGATAGAGAGGGAGAGGGGAAGATAAGAGATAGAAGAACAAAGAGATGATTAAGAGGGGATGGATGGAGAGGCAGACATGGAGGGACTGAGAGACCTAGAGAATGAGGAGATAGATAGGTTTAGAGAGAGATATTGATAGGGTTTAGGGGAAGGGAGAGAAAGGTAGAGAGGGAGGGAGAGAAATAGAGGGTAGACAATTAGATGGGTGAGAAAACTAGAGGGGGAGAGAGAGGTGGGTAATAATATAGGGAGAGCCCTAGATATGGGGAGAGAGAGGATAGAAATGATAGGTAGTGACCAAGAGAATGGAGAGGTGGGGGAGAGAAATAATAAGAGAGTGAGAGAGAAGAAGAGAGAGGGAGGGAGTCAAGAATAGAAACAAGCTGGGTAAGGAAGGAATGCAAGGTAGAGAGGGTGGGATATACCTAGAGAGGGGAGGGATAAGTGAGAGAGACAAGAGAGGGAGAGAGATAGGTCTAGAGTTTGCGGAAGATCAAGAGAGTGAGATACAAAGCTAAAGAATGATAATAGGAGTTTGTTGATTATTGAAATTTGACATGTTGATTACTGAAATTTGACTGTCTAAAATTTTAAATGATCGTCTAAAAACTAAAATCTACATTATAACTCTTATAGAGCTGAAACCACTCTCAAACATCCTGCCAATATATACATGAAATATATACTTTTCAATGACGTAGACTTAAATGTTATATTTCATGTATATATTCTACTTCGGGGGTGGGTATAACTTGTGCCCAAATTGAAAAAATGAAAAAATTAATAATGCACATTCAAAAATTTGAAAATGCAGAACATTTGGCACACACCAAATTTAGTGCTTGCCAAATGCAAAAAATTAACTTTTCACAATTGGTGAGTGCCAAATTTGGCACGTGGCAAATGCGAAAATTCAAAATTTTAAATTTTGCACTCGTTAAATGGTTTGCACTGTAAACCACCAACCATTTTGGTTGGATTGTACTTCGGAATCCAAACCAAAGGGTTGGACAACCATTTCAGGCCTGAGATATTTTGCACTCATCGAGATCTATTTTTCTTCTTACTGAATACAGATCCAGATGCTCTAACTATTGTTCCAGACTTTCCATGTGATTCTCTAAACTCACTCAACTCAAATGCAACAATCTTTCCAACTAGCATATCTCTTGTCACTATAGTCACACTCCAGATATCATCAATAGCAACAACCTTATGTTTATAGGCAAGAGGAAAAGATCGCAACACCTTATAAATAATTTCATCTTCCTCAATGGTTCCTCTAGTAAATTTGATACCTAGGACAAGATCATTCACCTTAGCCATGAAAGAGTGTATGTTCTAATCTTCTCCCATCTTCAATGTCTCATACTTTCCTTTCCAAGTCTACAACTTAGCAACCTTCACCTATTTATCACCTTCATAGAGAATCTCAAGCTTCACCCAAGTCTCATGTGAGGTCTGAAGTCCCATTACATTTGTCATCTAAGAATCAATTAGGGCACTAAGAAATGCTTCCTTCACTCTAATATTATGTTCAGCTTCATTGATCTCATCAGGAGTAGATATTCCATTCAAAGGAACAGTATAGGCATTCTTTGTAATCTTCCAATAATCTTCACCAAGATATTTCAAGTTTACTTCCATCTAGTCCTTCCATATAGCATAGTTACTCCCATCAAATCTCAGACTGTCTTTCTTAAAGATAACACCTTGAGCTACCATCCCAGATCTCCTCAAGCAATTAGGCTTCTACTAGAGGATCTAGCTTTGATACCAATTGTTAGCAACAGTCAGGAAGGAAGACTAGGAGAGGGGGGTGACTCAGTCTTCACTAGAATACAAAACTTAAACACAAAACACATATATGATAAACTACAGTAATAAGACAGATAAACAAATTGAAACCACAACACACAAAACCAAGATTTTGACGTGAAAAAACCCAGTTAAAAGAAAAAAACATGGTGGGAATCTACCCACAGTAAGATGATACTCTTCAATACCTTAGTATATGAAAATATTACAATGGGGAATGCACATGCATTCAGGCACGCTGCCTAGAGCTCACTGCTCAAATGATAATGGCTCAGAAGGCTACAACCCTCAGGGAAGTCTCACTGACTTACAACAAGATTCAGATTACAATTCGAAAGAAATGAACTGAAAGAATAGCATCTCCAAATGCCTAATTACAGTTTTGGTTAAGCACAGATGTTTTCTCTGCAACACCAACCTCTTCTCAAACTCAACACCGAAGGATAAATCACTTTTTCACACACAAACCTCTCTCTGATACTTCAGACACAACATCAAAACCTAAATTACATGAGTATATCACCTATATATACAAATCATCAACCTTGATAATGAGCTCGGCTAAATGGTCAACCCTCAATTACAAAATTACATCACACGATACTAAGATCGACCATCGGACCAATATAATGATTTACATAGCATAGCATGGTCGTAATTTTTTTTTCCAAATGCACAACACCATCAAAAATCGCGCCAAGATCAACCCCAACACGCTACACCACCAAGAAAACTGCATAACATGAAAATCATCACTGGTTGATAGAAACCACCAAAAACTCACACATCAATCAATACAGATCACCAAAAGAAATAGGACATGACTAAGAAACAATAGCAAGCATGTTAGAATCATCAAGAATAGCTACATCAACACCATTTATCAAATCTTCATCAGCCAATGTCTGAAACTCAAGAACACAACCAATCGACAACTGTCACGAAGAAAGATAACTTGCAGAGAACCAAATAATGATCCATCTAAAATAAAGATACACAAGACCATCCCAATAAATATCTCAAATTCTCAGTATAAGACCTAATAACACCGGAATATACCAGAGGATATACTGAGCTCTGCAAAACAGTGATCAACAAACTAACACTACAAACTTGATCATAAGATCTTCCCATAATGAAATCACTAGAATAAACCACACGAATATGTTGACATTAATGACAATAACATATCCTAGCAGCAACAATATCCAACAATCTCCCCCTTTTGCATTGATGACAACATATGGATGTGAAAAATAGTCAATACAAAGAAAGAAGATATCTCCAGCGAACTCCCCCTAAGATTAGGATATATAAACTAGTTTTCACATGATCTCTCTCCCCCTTTCATAGCAATACCAAAGATCTCAAAACAGATAACCAAAATATGATCTCTCTCCCCAAAATAGAAACATGAATCATAGAAATCTCTCCTTCTAAAACACAGACTACTCCACCAGAGGAGCACCACCAGCTCATCAATCCAGATGAAAGGATGATACTGTGACGTCCATCAGATCGATACAACTTAATGCATCTAGTTTTCATCAAGACAGGTGGATACCCTAACTCATCTCTCAAATAGACAAATGTATCTGCAGGCAAAGGCTTAGTGAAAATATCAATTTGTTCCTTTGTAGATACATAATCTAGCTTCACCTTCTCTTCACTGACTTTCTCTCTCAAGTAATGATATTTGATTGACACATGTTTAGTCTTTAAATGTTGCACTGGATTCATTGACATGATGATAACACTGGAATTATCACAGTATATAATAGTAGGCTCATCATGAATAATTTTTTATATCTTTCAACATTTGCTTCATCCAAACTATCTGAGTGCAATTACTAGTAGCAACAATGTACTTAGCTTCGGTAGTAGATAAGGATACTGAATCTTGTTTCTTGCTAGCCCATAAAACCAATTTCTTACCCAAAAAGAATGCTCCACGGGTAGTGCTCTTCCGATCATCAACATCACCAACCCAATCAGTATCAATATAGGCACAAAGCATGAAATCATCATTCCTCAGATACCATAATCCATAGTCCATAGTTCCCTTCGAGTATCTGAATATCCTCTTAATAGCAGTAACATGACTCTCTTCCATATCAGCTTGATATCTAGCAACCATGCACACAACATGCATAATGTCCGCTCTAGTCTAAGTAAGATATAGCAGTTCACCAACCATAGATATGTACAAAATTTGATTAGCTGTTAGAGATTCGTCATTCTTAGATAATTTACAACCAGTCACCATAGGAGTACCAACAGGTTTGGAGTCATCTAACCCAAACTTCTTCCGCAATTCCTTCACATACTTAGTTTGAGATATGAATATACCTTTTCTAGACTTTGCAATCTACAAACCTAAGAATAATTTCATCTCACCTATCATAGACATCTTAAATTCTTTCTGCATATCACCGACAAACTTCATACTCAATTTATCATCACCTACAAAGATAATATTATCAACAAAGATGTCAACAATCAGGATGTTACCGTTCCCTATCTTAAAGTATAGATTACTGTCAGCAACACCTTTACTAAATCCTAATTTCAACAAATATTTATCTAGTTTAGCATACTAGGCTTTGGGGGCTTGTTTCAATCCATAAAGAGATTTCTTCAGCTTACATGCCATGTCTCCATCATCTGATAGTGAAAATCCATTAGGTTTCTCTTGATATAAACTTCTTCCTCAAGATCACCATTCAAAAAGGTAGATTTGATATCCATCTGATATACCTTGAAATCTTTCTTAGCAGTATAAGCAAGCAATAGTCTAACAGCTTCAAGTCTGGCAATCAGAGAAAATGTCTCCTCATAATCAATCCCTTCTTGTTGTGAGTATCCTTTGCAAACCAGTCTAGCTTTATTTCTGACAACTTCACTGGCTTCATTCAATTTGTTCCTGAAAACCCATTTAGTACCATTAACATTTTTATCCTTTGGTCTAGACACAAGTTCCCAAGTATTATTCTTCTCAATATGATCTAGTTCTTCTTCCATAGCTCTTATCCAATTTTCATCTTTGTGAGCTTTAGCAACATCTTTAGGTTCAACTTTAGAAATCAAACACACTTCCTTAGTAGCTAGCCTTCTTCTAGTCATTACACATTTATTCTTGTTACCAATGATTTGATTTTCAAAATGATCCAGTCTTACATACCTCAGAGTCTTCTGATTGTTTTTATTATCAGGTTCCTACACTCCTTCACTAGTAGTAGCAGCATACGAGTTAACTATCTCTACCAAAAAAAATTACTTAGGCTCTTCAGGCTAAATAGGCATTAAAATAATATGTTGACCATCATCATAACCACATGCTCTGATCTCTTTCCCAAGGTTCTCATCCACCTTCACATTTGCACTCTCCACTATCTTTCTCAGTCTCTTATTTTAGCATCGGTGGGATTTTCTCTTTGTAGAATATCCCACAAAAATTATTTCATCACTTTTAGCATCAAACTTTCCTATATACTCATCTCTCTTGATATGACATTTGGTACCAAATACTCTGAAATACCTCATAGTAGGAATATGACCAAACCAAAGCTCATAAGGGGTCTTACCAGTATCACCTTTGATATGAACTCTGTTGAATGTGTAAACAAGAGTGTGGCTTCTTTCCAGTAGATCTTCAGATAATTTCCTTCAATCAACATAGTGCTTGCAGCATCCAGTATAGTTCTATTCTTCCTCTCAACAACTTCATTCTGTTGAGGGGTTCTAAGAGAAAATAATTTCTTCTAATCCCATGCTTTTCACAGAATGGATTGAACTCACCAGAACAAAATTCTCCACCTCTATCAGATCTCAGACACTTCTCCTTCAATCCAGACTCAAACTCAATCTTTGCTTTGAATATCTTGAATTTATCAAATGCTTCTAATTTCTCCTTCAAAAGGACAACCCACATCATCCTAGAATAATCATCAATTAGTACCATAAAATATCTATCACCTTGCACACTTCTAACTTTTATAGGTCCACATAGGTCAGTATGCACAAGATCGAGCAATTCTTCTGGTGTATACTATTTGCTTTTGAAAGAAATCCTTGTTTTCTTACCCAACTGACATTCCTTACATACCAAATTAGTAGGATTAACAATCTTAGGAAAATCTCTAACATCATGTATAGAACAGATCTTAATCATTGAATCAAAGTTCACATGACACATTCTCCTATGCCACAACCAACTCTCATCTATGTGAGAAATCAAACAAATTTTCTCACCAGCATTCAAATGAAAAATGTTACCTTCAGTCTTAGTTCCAGATTCAATCTCCATACCAGAGGCATTTAAGATCTTGAATTTTCCATCTTTGAATTGTAGATCCTAACCTTTATCAACCATCTATCCAACACTCAAAGGATTATATTTCAAACCTTCAACATACAAGACATGATCAGTGTTATGCTTACCATCAAAAGAAATAGAAACTCTCCCATGGATCACACAAGCTTTGTCATCTCCAAATCTAACTATTCTACCATTATATCTTTCCATACTCACAAATTTTCTTTTATCACTAGTCATATGATGTGAACAACCACTGTCAATTACCCATTCATCTTTCTCTTCAACTTTAGCAGCTAAATCTTTCTCCTCAATAGTACAGCTACTAAAATCAACAAGTACAAGTCCATCTTCATTAATGAAAAGAAATACAACTTCATCTCCTTCTAATTCTTCATCAATAATACATTCATCAACAACATAGTAAAATTACTTCTGATTTCTATACTTTCGATTGGGCTTGTAAGTCTTATCATACTTTTGATGCTTGTCATATCTATCATTCCTATCATGCTTATCAAACTTATCATGCCTGTCATACTTAGCCATTCTCTTCAGGCATATAGAAGCAAAATTTCCTATCGTATTACAAGAGAAACATTTCAGAAGTAACTTTCCATCATACTTACCAGCACCTTTAGCCAATCTCTAGGCAATCAGTGCTTCAAGTTCATCCAGCTCCCTTTCTTTCTCTTCCATCTCTCTTCTTTCTCTTTCATATCTAGATATTCTACACTCATCGAGATAATATTTCTTCTTATGAGATACAAATGTATATGCTCTAAATTTTGTTTTATACTTTCCATGTGATTCTTCAAACTCACTCAGCTCAAATGCAGCAAGCTTTCCAACCAGCATATCTCTTGTCACTGTAGTCACACTTCGGATCTCATCAATAGCAACAACCTTATGTTTATAAGTAAAAGGCAAAGATCTCAGCACCTTAGCAACAATTTCATCTTCCTCAGTGGTTTCACCGACACGTCTAATACCTAAGATAAGATCATTCACCTTAGCCATGAAAGAGTGTATGTTCTCATCTTCTCCCATCTTTAATGTCTCATACTTTCCTTTCAAACTCTACAACTTAGCAACCTTAACCTGTTTATCACCTTCATATAGATTCTCAAGCTTCACCCAAATCTAATGTGCACTCTAAAGTCCCATTACATTTGTCATCTAAGAATCAGTCAAGGCACTAAGCAATGCTTCCTTCGCTCTAATATTATGTTTAGTTTCCTTGATCTCATTAGGAGTAGATGATACTTTCGGAGGAACGATATAGGAATTCTTTGTAATCTTCCAATAATCTTCACCAAGACATTTCAAGTGCACTTCCATCTAGTCCTTCCATATAACATAGTTACTCCCATCAAATCTCGGATTGTCCTTCTTTAAGATAACACCTTGAGTTGCCATCTTGGATCCCTTGAAGCAATTAGGCTTCTATCGGAGGATCTAACTCTCATACCAATTGTTAGCAGCAGCGAGGAAGGAAGACTGAGAAGGGAGGGGGTGAATCAGTCTTCACCGAAATACAAAACTTTAACACAAAACACAGATCTGATAAACTCCAATAATAAGACACATAAACAAATTTAAACCACAATACACAACACCAGTATTTTGACATGGAAAACCCGGTTAAAGGAAAAACTAAGGTGGGAACCTACCCACAGTAAGATGATACTCCATAGTAGTATGTGAAAATATTACAATGGAGAATTCACATGCATTCAGGCACACTGCCTAGAGCTCACTGCTCAAAAGATAATGGCTCGGAAGGTTACAACCCTGAGGGAAGTCTTAGTGACTTACAATAAGATTTGTACTACAGTCCAAAAGAAATAAACTGAAAGAATAACATCTCCAAATGCCTGATTACAGTTCCGGTTAAGCATAGATGTCTGTTCTGCAACACCAATCTCTCCTCAAAATTAACACCGAAGGATAAATCACTTGTTCACACAAAAACCTCTCTCTAATAATGCAGACACAACATCAACACCTAAATTACATGAGTATATCACCTATATATACAAATCATCAACCTTGATAACGAGGCCAGCTAAAGCCTCAACCCTCAATTAAAAAATTACATCATAAGATACAAAGATCGACCATCGGACCAATATAATGATTTACATAGCATAGCATGGTCCTAAAATATATTCCCAAATGCATAATACCACTGGAAATCATGCCAAGATCAACCACAACACGCTACACCACCAAGAAAATTGTATAGCACAAAAATCATCACCAGTTGAGAGAAACCACCAAAAACTCACACAATGATCAATGTGAAGCACCAAAACAATCAAGACATGACTAAAAACACTAGAAGTAATGTTAGAATCATCAGGAACAACTACATTAATACCACTTATCAAATCTTCATCGATCAATGTCTGAAAGCTCAAGAACACAACCAATCAGTAACTGTCACGAAGAAATATAACTTCCGGAGCACTAAATCATGATCCATCTGAAATAAAGATACACAAGAACATCCCAAGAAATATCCCAAAGTCTCGGCATAAGACCTGATCACACCAGAATATATCGGAGGATATACTGAGCTCTACAAATTAGTGATCAGCAAACCAACACTACAAACCAGATCATAAGATCTTCCCATAATGCAATCACTGGAACAAACCACAGGAATATGTTGACATCAATGACAACAACATATCCTAGCAGTAGAAATAACCAACAATATCCAACATTTAATATCAATCCTTCATAGATCTTATCAAACATTGGTGAATTCAACTTCTAAAAACAAGAAGCACCAATATATATGTTATAGTAAAATCCTTGTAGGTATAAAACATCCACAAAGATTAGACAATAATACCAATTTTCATGAACATTATGTTGAAAAAGAAAGCACTGAAATAGAATTAAACACTCTCAATAACTTAATCATAGTTAGAATAATGAAATAGGATAAATTCATGAAGGAAATACATTTTATCTCAAAACTAATAGATGTCCAAGCAAACAAAATAAAATCTAGAGACAAAAAAAAATATTGAGATATTTAGCTAGCTGTAAAGAACATAAAAAAAATTGACAACTCAACTAGTGAAAGGAGCTTAAAAAAGTCACTTCTATCAAATCTACAAGAGTTGAATCTCTTAATAAGCCTAAACTCATTTGGGTTGAGTAAATCTTCCTTTTTAGTAAACTGCTTGGAAGTAAGGAGGATTCAAACTTGTAGGAAAAAAGAGACATCTTATAGTCCATTCTCATCATTGTCAAGTTTCTTAAAGCTCTATCAGGTGTAGCATGGGTGACCTTATGAGTACAAAAACTATATGTAGCTATACTCAAATACAAAAAATAGCAAGTGTCAATTTGAATTAATAATGTATCTATTACAATATAAATCTTGTACATCCAAAAGTACAAAGATGTTTATAAGTGTTGAATTGTTAACTTCTAACAAAATATGTGGTTTCCTCTACACAATCAAAACTTCTACAACACTCCTCAAGGCATGAGATAACACTTAAAATAACTTAAAATGTTTTAAAATGAAAATATTTCTCCTTTCTATAATGATTTCATTTACATTTAAAATAATTTAAAATGAAAAAAAAGTATTAATATTTTATTGATTAACATTATACGAACCCAATAATCATCACATTATCATACTTAAGATTAGCCATTGTCTTACATAATTTGCTCACTTGTTGTTTTGATGGTAAAAAGACCAATTTAAGGATGAATACTAAAAGAATTGGCTTGCTATAAAAGAATAATTTAATAGCACCACATCATTTATAGTTTTCATGTCATCAGACCAATACGAGACAATTTTATTAAATGCCTCTTTGACTACGAAACTAAAGTACTTCAAATTAAAATATTATTCATGATATATATAACCATTGTATCTTTATAGTTATGATCTTCGACTTCAGTTTATTGGCTAAAATAAATATATATTACATTTGAAATCACAGAAATATATACTTAACAATGTTAAGAATGAAGTCACAAAACAAAACATACAAGAATAGCATGGACAATTTAAAAAAAGAATGTTATAAGCAGAGTAGAAATAGACTTATAATAATTTATTTAGATAAAAGAGAGTAAGTTTTCCATACTTCGAGTAAAAAAGATTTTGATGTGGGCCTAAGAAAATATTTTTTCACGTCATCTTGCATGTATGAACAAGAGTCCATGATTGTTCATCAATTCCACCCAAATCCATGGGGATTTAACAAGCTGATTTCTGTCTTGAATGATCTTATCATCAAATCCATAGTTGTTTCAACAATCTAATTTTTGTCTCGAGCCTAATTCATCTTGAGAAATTTAGCCTTGAAGAGAGAATCTTTATGAGCAGCTGATAAAGGAATGTTTATCTCACCTAGAGAGGAAGATAATCTTTCAAAGAAGAGGATTTAGCAGATAGGGAATTTTTCTTTTCATGATCCTATATAATAAAAGAAGAAGAACCCTTGTATGGGTTTTAAAAA
Organism: Cryptomeria japonica; assembly: GCF_030272615.1. Classification (NCBI taxonomy): domain Eukaryota; kingdom Viridiplantae; phylum Streptophyta; class Pinopsida; order Cupressales; family Cupressaceae; genus Cryptomeria; species Cryptomeria japonica. The sequence continues at coordinate 2,315,388 of NC_081409.1, forward strand.
GAATGACTTAAAACTTCAGATCTGTTTTATGGGCAATCAGCTGCAATATGACTTGTAACAAATCATCTTTAATGGCATATGAGAGTCCCTTCATAATAAAGATGTTGAAACCACGACCGGCCAGCGATATTAAGAGTGATCTCAGCAAGAAGATCCTTAGAGATCATGTCTAGATCAACAAGGATGCGAGCATAGGTAGTGTAAGAAAAATCAAATGTATTCTTATCAACAGGCAGTTACGTATAGCTTCAAAACAAGATTTGATCCAAACAGGTAAGACGTTGAAGGATCCATATGAGATTTTAAAGACAGCAATGCCATGATTTAGGCATCAATAAGTTCTACACGCAAGCCCAGAAACAATCAAATATAAAATCTGGATCTTTGGTAGAATCAAACGCAGCAATAAAAAAACCTTGAGCATAGCGGTATATTTTCATACCATGTTAAATATGCAGCCGCTAGCGATCATTAACCCACAAGTAGAGAAATAGTTTACTACATCAATAAATTCAACAATGGGAGATTTGGCAGCACATTTGAGAGGTTTGAAGCCTTGTGTGACCTTCAAATCCTTAGAGATCGGACCGGAACAAAGCACAGAGGTGAAACTATTGGCCAAAACATGCCGTGAATCTTTTGTTTCAGTATTGCATTCATAAAGGATTTCCCTATAAATTTCTATCAAACGAGTTCCTCCAAGGATTTAGGTGTATATTTTTGGCTCAGACCCAAATGATTTTCTTTGATTTCTCTCACGCTTTGATCAACATCACCCAGCTGTTCACGAAATGTGTGGTTTATCTTCTTTAATTTAAAAATTTATCCTTTCCAGACATAATTAACATTTGCAGTGCAGCGTTGTTTCTCTTCATTGTTGTGCAAGAAATCTGTGCTTAACCAACAGCCACTGTGAGTTTTTGGTCTTTTCGAAATGCAATTAAGATTTTAATTAGCAACGTAACTGGAAAAAAACATGTTATTGAGCATTGATCGTTTGATCTTCCACCTAAAATTACATGCAGGAATATTTAGAAATTAAATTTACAATTCAATGAAAAGGAGGTGATATACTCCTAACAAAGTGATGGAGAAAAGTTCGATTTCCTTTCAGGAGAGCTTATGGAAAAACTGGGTGGGTTAAATTGATCAAATTGATGCTCACAGAAATTGAAGAAATCACTTATTTTAATATTACTCAATGTAAAATATGCTTAATCATGGAATTGCTTTCCAAGATTCTTATTTACAAAATCTCAAAAAAAAAATATTGTATCTAATGAACCATTCATTATACAACAAAACAATCATATTGTTGCAACAATTTCTATAAATATGTTTTTGATTTCATTTTCAATAATAATAATCTTACAAATTAAAAATATTAGAATTTTAAAACTATTTAAAATGGAAGTACTATGTGTTGTTTGTACAAAAGTTTAATGAAACTAAAATCTATCAAATTATTGAAATCATCACAATAAATCTTTTTTTGGATATTGAAAGGTCTAATTATAAGTTTTTTATTTAATTTTAGATAGTACATTTGACTAAACCCTGTTTTAGAATAGCATTTCTATGTTTCATTTAATACATAAAACCAAAAATATTTGCAATTAAAAATATATAATAATTGAAATAAAAATAGATTATAATAAGATTGCAATATATTCACCTAGATTTCAAAAGAAAAAAAAAAATCTATGAATAAGTTAAAGTGTTGGTGTTACATTTCATACTCATGTCCAACATAATCATACAATCTCCAAACTCACTACAGAACAAGTAAATTATCACTTAAAATAGTACTTGCAATCATATGTATGTATTCTTTTCTTTATTTTTTATTTTGTTTCCCTATTAATTATTTCTGTTATTTGAGTGTCTAAAGTAGCAACTATCTGTCCCATGGGTATGCCCTGCTTCACTCTAGCTATCAATTCTAACTGATATAATTTTGCTTCTATACGTCTGATACATTTCAAGTACACTATTTTATACAGCAAGTCCACTGTTTTATTTGTATAAATTGTTTGAATATAACATGATGCCCAAAAAGCTCTTAAAAATATGGACTTAACTACAATATCGTCTTCTATAGATTAATTATGATCATATATAATTACTCGGGCCAATTCTTTAGAAATAGCCTATGATTTATGTCTTCGCCTGTGGATAGATCATTGACATAGCCAATCTTTTGAATTCTGAGGTAATGGATATGAATGTAAGTTAAGCCTGTGGATTCTTCAAAATATGTTGTATTTTCCTTTACTATATGCTTTCTGGGCAATATGTTACATTAGAACAGTTTATACAGATAAAGCAATGAACCGTACTGGTACCAAATATACCAAGAAATATTGAAGTTACAACTAGTATTAACAGGTAGAGCGAAGCACACCACACCCATGGGACAGTATTGTTGTTACTCTAAACACCCAAATAACAGAAGTAATTAACAGGAAAGAAAAATAAGAGAAAAATACCTTTACAAATACAAATACGATGATTGTCAATGATTGTTTACTTGTTGTGTAGCGAGTATGAAGATTATGTGATTGTGTTGGCCATCCTGCAGTACTGTAAAATGCAACACCAATACATTCAGCTTGTTCACAGACATCATTAGCATATGCCGAGCTTATTACAATCTATCAGTAGTACTCCAAACATGCATTCTTCAACTGCAAAAATCCTTGGCTTTTCACACTGCCATGAAACTTAAGAATGCTATTTTGGGACAGGGGTTAGCCAAATGTAGTACCCAAACTAAAATAAAATAAAAGGCTTTTTGAATGTTGATTTATAGTCGGATGGTCGGTGAGAAAACCAGGTGCTACTTTCATAAACCTTGTGTATTTCCCTCTTGTGTGCCACTGGTATTTAATCGGAATTCGCACAACGGATAAATCTATCCATACCATTTTAAAAATAGCCACTAGCATTTGATTACCAGTAGAACAAATTTGATTGTATACGCAACAACATCATTAATGGGCCTTTAACGCACATGGGTAAAATATGTTCCCTCCATTGAATACCGTAATTGGTAAACCAAGGCGTGTAGCCCCTGGTATCGCTTCCCATTGGATAAATAAATAATAAAAAATGGCGTGATATTTTCCCATTGTAGAAAGTCGAGCTAGCCACCCATTGGTGAAGACGAGTTTTTTTTCAGTTATACTTGCTTATGAAGAGAAAAAAATAAATATCAATTGCAAATTAATATTCGTGACTCGTCAAGGAATTTTGTGCTCTAAAGAGTTAATTTAAGTTTATTTTCATTTACATATTTAATAATTTTTATAGATTTTTATTATGTATTTCTCTTAAATGCACCATCTACCATACTTTTAGCATATAAATTTAATAATTTAGAATTATGAATTGATATCAAATATTTTAATAAAAATATAATAAATTATTAAATTTTATAATATTTATAATATATAAAACATTTCATATATAATAATGTGTACCAATATAAAAATATAAACATAAGGTAATTTAATAAATTTAATATGTTTATGAATTTCATTTCATTTAGAAATGAAGAACATGGATTAATTGTGGAATTAACAAATATAAAATAATAGATAAAATTTGATAATTGTTAATAATATTTAATGGAAGTGTTAGTCATAAATATGTTGAATACGAAATGCAAATAACACAATTAATAGATTGATCTGAATTATGGATTCAGGTGACAACACCTAAGTGAGAACCTGCGGTATTGTGGATGAACAAGATAGCACAGAATTGAAGCAAGCCAAAAAGTGATCTATTCCATTCGAAAATCCAACATATAGTAGTTCATGAGACTCCAAGGGTCACAAAAATCCCTTGAGAATCGAAGCCCAACAGTCACATTTGTTTATTACATAATAAAATCTAAAACTACGAAAATTTTAAAAAACTATATGAAATTTTGTCCTAACTTTAACTAGGCAAAACTTTTTGCTCGGGACTCGAAATTACGAGCCGTTTAACTCGTTGGAAAGGTCTCCAAGAGTTAGAAGTGAAGTCCTGACATAACATGCCTACGACAATGTTCTAAAGGGAAGGCCAAACTTTCAAGGGCTAAAAATGCCCCAAAGGCCTTCAAAAATGACAATTACTAACATATAGAAAAACTAAAAAATATATATAAAAATATTTCAAATTTTCTTCTGATCATTACTCCCCCCTTGAAGAGCAATGGGCTCCATTGCATCAACACTCTGAATGAGATGAGGGAAACGGAGCTAAAGCTGCTCCTTGGTAAACCATTTTCCTTATTGAGTGATCTGCCCTGCTTGAACCACTTTGTATAGATAGATCTATTGTTGTTTGAGTGTTTTCACGATAGTGTCCACAATCTGATCACATTGGAATGGAGAAGCTACACCTGGATTCAATTTTGTAGTGGAGGAAAATATGGCTTCAAGAGTTCCACATTGAAGACTAGATGAAGACCTAGAAATGGGGGTAAATTAAGCTCAAAAGCATTATCACCAACTTGCTTGATGATTGTGTATGGCCCATAACGTAGAGGGTGAAGCTTCCTACTGGCACCCTGCAATCGTTCCTTCTGAATATGCAGCCACACCTTGTCCCCGACTTGAAAATTATGAGGAGTACGATGCTCATCATGTCTCTCCTTATATTTCTTATTGGAATGCTCCAAGATTTCATGGACTTGTTGTTGCAGATGATGAATTCTATTAATGAACTGGGCTGCCTTATCTTCCTCCTTACCAACACATGGAACCAGATCGGGTTGAATAAGTGGTATGGCAACATCCATGGGTTCAAGTGGTTGATAACCAAGATAGACCTCAAATGGATTGTGACTAGTGGAACTGTGAATTGCCTTGTTGTAGCTATGTTGAACGTATGGAAGAATTGCATCCCATGTGCGGGTATGTTTTGAGTGATACATGTGTAGGATGTGAATGATCATTCAATTCACTACCTCTGTCTGGCCATCTGTTTGAGGATGGAAAGCAATAGACTTTGTTAATTTTGTGTCCTACTTTTCCCATAATGTTGACCAGAACTTACTAAGAAACCTATTGTCCCTATCTGAAATGATGGTATTCGGCAAACCAAAATGAACCCAAATGTGTTCAAAGAAAAGCTTTGCAGTGTCCTCTGCATAAATTATTTTTGTACAAACCACTATTATTGCCATTTTTGAGAACCTATCTACCACAACATACACACAATCGTCTTTTGGTGGTAGGAAGACCAGACATGAAGTCCATAGAAACTAAATGCCAAGGTTTTTCAGGAACAGGAAGTGGTGAATACAATCCAAGTTTATGATTGGTAGGCTTAGCAATAGCACATGCGGTACAAGCTTGAATATATGAAATGATATCATTTCTCAATTCTGGCCAATAAAAATAACTCTAAAGTATAGCAGTAGTCTTACCTATGTCAAAGTGACCAACAACCTTACTATAGTGAGCTTCCCATATCATCTTTTTGCGTTCTGCATTGGGCACACAAATTTGGCCAAGGTGACAAAGCATTCCATCCTGCAAATAGAATTCATTCACTTGATGTCCCTTCACCAATTGGTTATAAACATCTGCAAATTCAACAACATTCTTATACAAGCAAGCCCGGGCTTCATTTTGATGACCACATGAGTCCAATACCATACTGATAGCTGCAATCAGAAGCCTGCTCAAACAGTCTGCTACTTTGTTAGTGCTTCCCTTCTTCTAGAAAATATTGAGATGAAATTGTTGAAGATAGGCTAACCATCGTTGATGTCGATCATTCTGCAACTTCCCTTGTGTTTGCAAGAATTGAAGAGGTTTGTGATCTGTGTGGATGACAGTCTCCTTGCCCAAAATATAATATTTCCACTGCTTACAGGCTTGAACAATAGCATACAGTTCCTTTTCATAAGTGGCATATCGATGCACTGTATCAGAAAAAGTATGACTATGATATGCAACTAGGTGACCATGTTGCATAAGGAAAAACTCCCAATGCATATTCAGATGCATCGGTTTGTATTTGAAATGACTATTGCAAGTCAGGAAGAGATAAAACTGGTGCAGAACATAATCTTTGTTTTAACTCCTCGAATGCTTCCTATTGAGAACCTGTCCATTTAAACTTTGCCTATGTTCCTCCTCGCAATAACTGATTTAGAGGCCAAGACAAATGGGAAAATCCCAACACAAATCTGCGATAAAAGTTTGCCAATCCAAGGAAACTTTGTAACTCTGTGAGATTTCTAGGAGATGGCCAGTCCTTAATTACTTGTATCTTCTCTGAGTTAACATGGACACCCTCACTATCAATAACATATCCTAAGTATCTGATACTCTGCATACCAAAGGAGCACTTTTCTTTGTTTGCATAAAGCCCATGATCTTGTAAATTTGAGAGAATTTTTTCCACATGCTGCAAATGTTCATCCCAGGTTTTGCTAAAGATGAGTATGTTATCCAGATATACTACCACGAAAGAATCAGTGAATGGCCTGAGTACATCATTCATCATTCTCATGAATGTTGTTGGGGCGTTTGTTAGACTGAAAGGCATCACTAGCCACTCAAACAATCTCTCTTTAGATTTGAAAGTTGTCTTCCACACATCAGCTGAGTCAATTGGTACTTGATGGTATCCCAATTTCAAATTATTTTTTGTGAAGAATTGGGCCCCTCTAAGCTACTCCAAGAGGTCATCTATCCAGGGAAGTGGATACCTATTTTTGACTGAAATTTTGTTCAAGGCCCTATAGTCAATACAAAGTCTCCAAGTTCCATCCTTTTTCTTTGCCAGAACAATGGGACTACCACAAGGTGATGCACTTGGACGAATATGTCCTTTCTCAATCGATTCTTGTATTTGCCTATTAATTTCATCATTTTCTAATACTGATCTACGATAGAATGGTTCATTAGGAAATGGAGTTCCTAGTATCAAATCAATAGTGTGTAGGTACCCTAGTTGGCAACTTAAAAAAATTCTCATATTTTATCAAAATTTGGTCCATTGAACTTTTTTGCTATGTTGTGGTGTTTGTGATGGCATTGGAATTATATAGACTTCCTTTCTTCTTCAAGAAATCATTAATAATATGAATGTTCCTATTTTGGCAACCAACCTCTTACATTGCCTAGCACTAATGAAAGAGGTAGTGTATGCAGGGCTTACCTTTGGTATTCGGTAATTCTATTCACCGAGTCTGATTGTCACACGGCGAGGTCTGGACTCATAGACACCATGGCACTAGTACATATATGGTTGTCCCAACAAAACATCACAAACATCTAAAGGAGCCACATCACAGATTACTTCATCTTTGAAAGGCTTTATAGAGTAGGAAATGCGACACTGCTGGTGCACTTGGATATCTCTCCCTTGACTTACCCATCCCATAGAATAGGGATGCGGATGTGTTGTTGTTTTCAAATTCAATCTTTTCACGGTCTCTACTGATATTATGTTCTTTTGACTTCCACTATCAACAATAAAGTGCAGGGCTTTTCCTCTGACCCACATCTGTGAGTGAAACAATCTCTCCTCATCCTCCCTGGACAATATCTTTGTAGTAGCTATCATTACATATGGATCAGCCTTGATGACCTTTTCATGACTTTCTTTTGGGCAAGATTTTGCCACTTGAGGTTCTTCCTTGTCCTCATGTGTCTCCATCATTAAACATTTTATGGTTCTGCAATCTTTTGTGTTGTGAGAGGGACTCTTATGAAATTCACACCACATATTGTTCTCTTGTGTCTTCTTCATACCCCATGCCTTTTTCATTGGTGAATTGGGAGAAGATTCCTTGGAGGTTTGTTTCCACATAGTTTTGCTACCTTCACTCTTCCATCTGTTATTTGTGAAGTTATCTCTCCTTCCTTTCTGTTTGAATTTCTCCTCAATTTTTGTAGCAAATTTATATGCACTAGGTAAATTCTCTATGTTCAGGAATTCCATTTCAGTTTGAATATACCTATGGAGTGCACTTTGATATTTAAAAAACTCGGTGCTTCTCACAATTTGATGCCAAGTTTTGCTGTTAAAGCATGAAATAGATTAGTATATTCTTGAACAGTTTGGTCTTTTTTCTGTCGAAGCAATTACCATTGCATATATTTCTATTCATATGTATCTATAGGAAAATATTCTTCCTTTATGTGCTCCATGAATTCTCCCCATGTGGGTTTTTGATCAAAGATGAATGTAGTGCCAGTTTTTGCTGCCTTGGTTGCTAACTTCACTTCCCAAGAATCTTTCACATGATTTTTAGCTTTGAGAAGAGCGAAATTTATTTTATCTTCATCTAAGATCTGGTTGATAGAGAAATACCTTTCCAGTTTTGAAACCCAGTCATCAACGACATCTGCATCAATCTTTCCTTGAAATCTCGGTATATCAAAATTCACTTGGACCTTGAATGGTGTATACCATGTGAATTGTGGGTTTGCAAGTGACCCACGACTTTCTAGCATTTGCTTGAACTGCTCCATCATTTCTTCTCATTGTTTTGTTAATGCATCTGCAACCAATGCTTTATTGTCATCATCGGTCTGCAACTTAGCCATTTGTGATCTTGTACGTCTCAAAGGAAGGCAGTCTAAAGGATTCCCTATTTCCAACCCCAATCTTTGATATGTTGATCGCGTGTGATATGACATACAGGAGCGAACTTGATTTGATGCCACTGATCCGAATTATGGGTTTGAATGACAACACCTAAGTGAGAACTTGTGGTATTGTGGAAGAACAAGATAGCACAAAATTGAAGCAAGCCAAAAAGTGATCTATTCCATTCGAAAATCCAACATATAGTATTTCATGAGATTCCAAGGGTCACAAAAACCATTTGAGAATTGAAGCCCAACAGTCACATTTCTTTATTACATAATAATATCTAAAACTACGAAAATCTCAAAAAAACTATATGAAATTTTGTCCTAACTTTAACTAGGCATAACTTTCCACTCGGGACTCGAAATTACAAGACATTTAACTCGTTGGAAAGGTCTCCAAGAGTTAGAAGCAAATTCATCAAAAGAATGCGCCTATGGCAACGTTCTAAAGGACAGGCCAAACTTTCAAGGGCTCAAAATGCCCCGAAGGCCTTCAAAAATGACAATTACTAACATATAGAAAAACTAAAAATAATATATAAAAATATTTCAAATTTTCTTCTGATCATAGATTCAGAAATAAAGAATGAAAAACAAGCACAAATTGAGAAACAAAACACTAGATTTACGAGGTTCACAAGTTTGACTACATCCACAGAAACAAAGGAAAAAGTTTGTAGTAATATCTTTTTTGTTTTGTTTACATACATACAACAACGGCCTTCTTTAGCTAAACAATGACTAATTAAATTACATTATCCATATAATATAAAATAAGCCTTCGGTGGAATATGAATAGGTCTACCAAATGGAGGGAAATAGAAGTGATTGTTGGGCTTTATATCTAACAAAATCTTGGTGAAGTAGAATTTAGTATATTATTCTTAATCTTTATAAAGACTTTATATTGTCACAAATGTCAATAATGTTCTTTGGAAACGGCTGTGCAACCCATACAATGCACCAATGCAAAATTTATGGTGTATGAGGGTAACTTATGCACCATTAGTGCATGGTAGAGACTGGATGTCCACTTCCATGTTTGTATACACTTTTCAAACAAATCTTAGAGCTCCATTTATAAAATTTTCTTATATTTAAACCTATGAAGTTAACATCACTCTTCCATTCTTACTTATCAATAATTCTATATCAAGTTCATAATTTGTGCATTCTTGAATTGTATTAACTTTTCCCAATTTTATTGCTAGGCTATGTGCAATTGAATTTCTCAAAGAATTTTTTTTTTTCTATTATAATTATGAATATTAAAATTTGTGAATAAGAAATTTATTTTATTGTTATCATTATATAAAATGTTTACATTATTGTGAATAAGAAATTTAAATTTAACAAGAGGTATCATGTTATCATTAACAAGAGGTATTGAAATTTACATTAAATTTTAGTATAATTAATAATAAAAAAATTAATAATTAATTTTGGGAGTTCGCGTAAGAGAATTGGGTAGTTATTGAACAACAAATTGAAAGACTTTAAAAACCTTAATGTATTAAATGTAATCACCTCGAAAGAATCCTATTGAATCCATTTACTTTATTATGAATCTGCAATGATGGTATAGGTTTTTAGTTCTTCCCTCTTCATATGGTATCATCCTGGGAAACTATTGCTTCTCCAGGGAGTTCAAGAAAGTCGAGGAAGAGAGTTAAGTCCTTCACCCACTCATTGTCCTACCTTACTTCCGGCCAATCTTCCCTATATGATTCAAAGTAATTGTTATAGAGGTTACTCAATGTACAATGTCTAGATTCTATAATTCTTTTGTCTAATTTGATTAAATAAAAATAAATTTTAAATAATAATTAATACCTACTTTCTAATGTTGTATTGTTACAAGAATTAGATTGTTATTAATGATCAAGTGATTCTTTCTTGCATTATAATCAAGCTTTTTACTACTCAAATACTCTTTAGTTTTCAAAACGTACTAACTACTACTCAAACACAGTTAACGTAGTTGAGATTTCATGGATGAAGCAACATCAGCTTTCGTGAGCATAGGTATTTTGAAAGAAAACATTTCTTTGTTCATATCGTGTTGTACGAGTTTAGAAACAAATGCGATGTGTGTTAATATTGTTTTTGTTTGAATCGTCTTCGACATCTCTAGCTGCTTCTTCTACATGCACAGCTGCTTTCAACACACTTTGTCTTCTGTGTGATAGTGTGCAAACAACATATAAACTCATCTATTTTATAACAGCACTCAGATACGAAGTAAGCTGGTCAAATGAGATGTGTGTTAATATTGTTAAGGTTCAAATTCTTTTACCTCCAAATTGCATGCAACTTTCAATGACGGAGAATTCTTTTTTGTTTTTGAAAACACATTTGTAGTGTTTTAGGACATGTAAAATTAAATATCTGGAATTTTGTTCGCTTGTCATTCAAAAATAAAGTAGGCCTATATATCAAAACAACCCAATCCATCCCGGCCACCAACCTGACTCAAAACAGCCTAATTCATCTCCACTCTGCCCAAAACTGCAAACTGATTTGCCATTGGAAAAGCCCCAAATGTTTACACGAATTCATCTGATAAAACAACTCATTTGATTATATCAAAATGTTTTGAGTCTTAAACAACCAAATTCGAATCCATAAAAATATCCCTTAACTACTTAAATCAATCCATGAAACACCTCATAAAACAGTCAAACTAAGCTGAAATACTTAACATTCTTATGCGAGAAAACCCGATTTTGTGAACCTTAATTGAATTACAAAATAGAAAAAGACAACAATATTTGCCAGGTAGAGCAATTCTGAAAATATTTATTCATCAAAGCAACTCTGGAAAGCTTCGAATAAAGATAAAACATTTGCAACACCCTTAGAATCGAAATCCAGAGAGGAAGTTAAAATTTCCAAACTATACTAAAATTTTCAATTTCTTTCACACAAGTAAGTCCAATTTTTTTGAATCCTTCTCAAATTACAAATCAAATAAACCCATTAAGAATTCATCCATTAAAACAACTTTAAAATTGGAATAAAATCCTCCACAGTGATATAAAATTCTTTATAACTTTCAGAAACCGTAAATCATTCAAAAAAGAAAAACAAAAAAAATTCCCAAACTATACTAGTGAATCTGTCAATGAGTTTCTAACAAAGATAGGTGGTCTAGTGAGTTTGATGAAAGTGCTAGGGGAGAATTTAGATGATAGGCATGTCATCAAAAAAAATATTGAGAAGTTTGATTCCTAAATTTAAAGGTGTGGTCTCTATAATTGAGATTTCAAAGGATCTCTCAAGTATAAAATTAGATGAATAAGTGGAATTTTGTTAACTGTTGAGGAAAGAATGAAAAGTAATGATGAAATATTAGAACAAGCATTTTCCTCCAAAAAAGAATATAAGAGGGAAAAGAAACACAAACTCCAACAATTATAATCAGATTGACTATAGAAATAAAAATGAATACAAAGGTGAATCTATCAATTTCAAAGGAAGAAAAAAATTATTTCACAGGAAGAAGGCACAACTTCAAAGGAGCCATAGAGGAAGAGGTAGAAGTAATGGAAGAGACAATGATAAAAGGAATGTCCAGTGCTCTCAAATTGCAATAAGTTTCGACACTATACTTTAGAATGTTGGTTTAAACAAGGTGAAACCGAAAAGAGAAATGTACATAGTACTACTGAAAATAAACAAAAATTGTTCATTTCTTTCTACAATACAAATGTTAGTGAAAATAATGTGTGGTATGTAGACTCTAGATCTTCTTCACATATGACATCTAATGAGCATCTATTTTTTGATTTGGTTGTCAGTTGGAAAAATATTATGATAGGATGTTTATCTCTTAATGTTTTAATAGATCTCCAAAATTGATATAGTCCTTGTCATTTAAGTTTTGTTTGATTTTGCACCCAAAAAGTAAACAACAATAGCAAAGGTAATAGTCCTTATCATTTAACCCCAATAAAGAAAAGTATCATCATGTTTTGTATAAATCACACATACTTTTAGACGTCAAGGTTCCCACATGAAACTCCATGAAAATTTTAGATTCAAACACCTCAAAATAGAGAGTTGACACATCATTACTTTCCCCTAAGATCTTAAAATTTCTCAAAAATCTCTTTTTCATAAATGTTCTAATTTGATAACTTAGTAGAGGGTCTCAACCCTTACATAACAACCAAGAAAGCAAATGAGAGGGAGGAAATCATAAGCAATGAGGCCACAAAACCAAAAAAAGAGAAAACTTGCTTTTGAAAGAGAGGCTTTTGATCAACTAACCAGCACAAACAAGGGTCCCAACCCTACAAAAAAATCACATATTTAAAACTAAGTTGTTTAGGAAGGAACCTCGAACCATCTTCTAGATAAAAACCTTTTCACTGTAAACAAAGTGGCTAAGGGAACAGTCAAAACACAATAGATTTTGAAAGGATTTTTGTAACCTTTTACCAAAAGGACGACGTTGAGCTGAGACTTTCTTAGATAAGGAGTGAGACCATAAAGAACTTAGAAGGAAACCTAGATTTTGAAAGGAAACCCATAACCTTCTATACATGGATACAATAAACTATAGAAAACATAGTGAAGGAACCCAGATCAAAAAGAACCATCAGGTTTTGAAAGACACATTGAAAGCTTTTACAAGTTAGAGAACTATGAACCACCATGTTTGTAGGAGTGAAAAAGGCCAGAAAAGAGCCCACCATCCTTAGGGGAAGATCTCTGCCAACATAACAACTAGGTCCATCTCAATAAGACCATAGTCAACAAGAAAAACTTCTAGCCAGATCCAAACTATCAAGTCCACCTTCGAAGGACCGTCATGCAAATGTAAGAGAGGAAGGGAACCCTTGCTACTACAATCCACCTCAATATTGATACTGGCAACAAATGAACTAACAACCTCTCCTAGACCTTACATGGAAAAATATCTCTGCAATGAATGTTAATCTCTTATCTCTTTAACATTTATATACATTTTAATGATGGAATAAAATCTCTACAATAAATTTTGATCTCTTATCTCATTAACATTTCTATACATTTTAAAACCTCTTCAGCTTAGAATCAAGGATTGAAGGCCTCGTCCCTTCTGATGTTACAATACCTTTTTATTTGTTTGTTTGTTTTTGTTTTTGTTTTTGTAGAAGTTTTGAACTCAACACCACTATTTAGGTTCCTACAACATGGATTTTGTCATTAAACCAAGTGTTGCTTGACACATTTAGAACCATACAAACTCATTAATAGATCAAGTTTAATAATTGGTTGACATATAACTACAAACATAGCTAAACAAAATAAAAAGATCAAATATTGTGTTGATTATTAACACAAACTCTTTTAAACATTAATAAAACTAAATCACCACAAATTCTGAGAACAACTGTAATAATCCATAAATAAAATATAAAATAGATGTATTCCATACTATAATGTCACAAATTCTAAGAAAAATAATAATCTGCACACAAAGTATAAAGCAAATCTATTTGATAATAAGTCTTAATAATAACAATTTTCCACACTATATTATTTGTAACTTATTTTTCTCAATTCAATTGTATATATTTTTACATACATTTTATTTCAAATCACACTTTGTACTCTATTATCAGAATAAAAAAGAACTAAAGAAATAAAATGATATGTTATTGCAGACCCTAAATCCTAAATCCTAAACTCTAAATAGTAAATCATAAATTCTAAACCTTAAACTCAAATCTGAACCGCATTAAATAGTATTTATACAAAACTTTTCACAGCTCAAATCGATGAGTCGCCGAAGCATATAACAAGATGAAGATGCAACATATACAGAC